>NC_134813.1:16444157-16454157 GCF_046742065.1 Oratosquilla oratoria
ATGGACACTCATTATTTATGTATGGATTATTTATTTACAAGCAATGGGAACCCATATATGTGTACACATATATATATACATATATATATATATATATATATATATATATATATATATATATCAACAACCACAATGCACTTTAATTCTAAGCCATCAACACCGGGAGACCCAATGGGGGCTACAACCAGAAATTGAAATGTAGTACTGCCGAGGACTCGAACTCAGCTATCACATGACAAGTGACGCAGTGACTTCCCAACTACGCTATCAAGAGAGATATAAGTCAAGCTGCCACAACCAGAAATTGAAATGTAGTACTGCCGAGGACTCGAACTCAGCTATCACATGACAAGTGACGCAGTGACTTCCCAACTACGCTATCAAGAGAGATATAAGTCAAGCACAATTTTCCTTATATATATTTTATATATATTTGTATGATCGAGAACATACACATGCATGAAATTTTGCGTTCAACCCATCTCCACTATGATAGTACAATTGGAAGTATACAAACGCGGGAAAATATTTGTACAACACTGAATGGGTCCCAGTGATTAGAGATACATTTTAACAACCACAATGCACTTTCATTCTAAGCCATCAACATCGGGAGACCCAATGGATGCCACAACCAGAAATTGAAATGTGGTACTGCCGAGGATTCGAACTCAGCTATCACATGACAAGTGACGCAGTGACTTCCCAACTACGTTATCAAGAGAGATATAAGTCAAGCACAGTTTTCCTTATATGTATTTGTATGCTCGAGTACATACACATACATGAAATTTTGCGTTCAACCCATCTCCACTATGATAGTACAACTAGAAGTATACAAACGCGGGAAAATATTTGTACAACACTGAATGGGTCCCAGTGATTAGAGATACATTTTAACAACCACAATGCACTTAATTCTAAGCCATCAACATCGGGAGACCCAATGGATGTCACAACCATTAAGGGCGCATTTCATTACAAATAATGTCCAAAAGTCGCCTCGGACCTCTAACTGAGAAATCGCTTGACGCCAGGCGAACTGATATGTTTTATATATAAGTCACTACAGCACTGGTCACGTGCTAGCCGTAGGTTCGAGTCCTCGGTCGTACCACGTTTCAATTTCTGCATGTTGCCTCCATGGAGTTTCTGATGTTAATGGCTTAGAATTAAAGTGCATTGTGGTTAATAAAAATGGATATATATATATATATATATATATATATATATATATATATATATAGTATATATGCATATGTATGTATGTATGTATGTATGTATGTATGTATGTATGTATGTATATATGTATGCATGTGTGCTTGTATTTTAATATTTAAATATACACGGGCGTCACAGGGCACCACACGGGTCCTCCCCCCCCAAAAAAAAAAAAAAAAAAAAAAATCTTCCACCAAGATTGTACGGGAATGATGACTAATAGGTTATGGTAAAGATTTATGTCAGATTCATAAAATCATATCAAAATCTATCCAACAATATAGAATTCACTTCATAGTTAATTATATGCGTGACTGTTAGAAAATGTAAAACAAGCTATACCCATTAACTGAATTTGATCTACCCGAATCAAATTTAAATTAAGGTAATCTAACCAAACCTACTCTAACCAAATCTGAGCTAGTTTAATCTAATATAACAACCTAACCCAACCAAATCTAAATTAACCTAACTTATTCTAACCTAACCTAATCTAACCTAACTTCATCTCATCTAACTTAATCTAGCATAAAATAACCTAATCTAAGATAACCTAATCTAACTTAAAAAAAAAAACACGAAAGATTAATTATTTGCGATAGCAGCAAACTATGCACAAAATGTATATTTGTGTAATATAACAACCTAACCCAACCAAATCTAAATTAATCTAACTTATCCTAACCTAACCTAATCTAACCTAACTTCATCTCATCTAACTTAATCTAGCATAAAATAACCTAATCTAAGATAACCTAATCTAACTTAAAAAAAAAAAAAAAAAACGAAAGATTAATTATTTGCGATAGCAGCAAACTATGCACAAAATGTATATTTGTGTTACTAAATCAAAACAGCAAAGGAATTGATGAAGGTCCCATATCCCTTCCCAGCCTCCCCTTCCCCACATGATCCTCGATGACACTTCCTTTCCTTGCCCTCTCGCCATTCCTGACACTCCGCAAACCACGCTTCCCAGCTCCAATGCGCCCGTCCCTTTCAATTTCGTTTTACTGAATACTAAAATATCCATATTTCTTCTTACAAACATACGAAAAATTATTTCCTTTTCCAACTCGTTCGGATGACATCCACACAAATGCCACGCATACATACCATATTCTTACGTAACACTTATGGTGAGAATGGGTTTGATTGTGCGAGTTTCCCTAGGTGTTGAAAATGAGGAGAAAAAAAAAAGAAAAAAAAGTGTCGAACTCGGCCACTCGGCCCAGAACGAACCCCCTCCAGCGGGATCTCCCTGTGGGCGCCTGGAAAATTCTTTCACTCTCCCATGACCATCGACTATTCTTTTGGTCGATGGAACTCAGGAGGCTGAGGACGTATATGGTGGCTCTTTCTGAGGCATGGAAACTTACCAGTGGTGAGGTCGGTAGTGAGATCGAACCGCAGAGATGTAACCCACTTCACAAGAATATTTATAAGCATGTCTAGGAAACGACAGCACGTTCAGGTTCATTTCTGTATAACGTTGGTGAAGTTGATGAACCCCTTAGGGCTCACCTCTCCTGTTGCAGTATACACCGAGGAATGTAAATTTAAAGTGAAAGAGACGGCATATGTCAGGTTCGAATCTATAGTTATCCACCGCCTGCCACAGAACACACCTGTTGTTTTGTGTCTTCAGTACAGTTCCTGACAACGACAAAGCTGGCCATGAAGTATATATTGCCCCCGCATGTTCTGTAACCAGGAATTCTAACATTTTCATCCTTCTGAATTTGGCAACGTCCAGTGACATGACGATTTCTGGTTCCTGGTAACCTAGACGAGAACTAAACCGGTGTATTTGGTATAGCAGTACAGTAACACTTGGAAATGAAATCATTTACGTAGTTGTTAGTATTGTAAAAAATTATGTTTCAAGAATAATCTTAATAATGATAAATAAACGAACATATATGAATAGATTGAGAAAATGAAAATGAATATATAAATGAATACATACTGTATTTTGATAAATGAATAAATGAATGGATCGACAAATAGATAAATAAATTAATACATATATACATACATAAATAGATAAGTAAATGAAAAGATGAATAGATAGATACACAGACAAATAATTAAATGAACAAATGAATAATAATAAATGAATAATAAAAGATAACAACAACAAAAATTATAATAATGATAATGATAGTGATATAGTAATAGTAGAAAGAGTAGCAATAATAATAATGATATTGATCGTAATAATGATAATGATGATATTAATAATAACAATAACAAAGTTTGATATACATTTGAATTACTTGCATCGTTATAGTATAGTTTTATTTCTTAGGTGATCTGTGACTTTTTCTTGTATATAAATTTCTAATAAATCAAGAAGTAGAATTTATATTAGTGCAATTTTGGGTTTCAAAAGAGCACAGTTGCATGCCTGCAACTTTACTTGAGCTTTCACGTTTCTCTAGACATGAAGTAGCATTGCTATATTCAGAAACCTCAACGATTTTGGGCAAAACCAACAGACATTTCAAATTCATGGATCTTCTCGCAGATTTTCATGCTTCATCAATATTTGACTCGTATCACCGCACGAGTTAGAATAATTGCTGATGTAGGTTGCCTTTGGAATCCCAGTGATGAAAATAAACGTAATTAATTAGGATATGAATAAATGTTTATGATGTATCAACTTTCAATTTTGCTTTTTCCATGTATTGCGTTTGTCCACATTTTCAAAATTTTATTGTCGAAAATGGAACAAGTAACAGATATGCGGGGATATACAGGGTGTTTAAAAAGATGGACCCGATTTAAAATCGCTATACCTCTGCAGCCGCGAACTGTCCGTGAATGAAACGCTTATAACATGAAAGGGAGGATCATAGATTTATAAAATGTGTGAAGTTATGAGAAATGGGTTAATAAGCTGCGACACTGGGACTCGAACCATTGGCTGGTTTCTTTGAGTCTTTGTTCATTAGAGCCATCTTACATGTGTGTGAAGGTACGAACAGCGTAGCACAATGGTAACGTCATTGCCTATTAACAACCGGCCGGACAACAACGATTCGATTCCTAATGCCAGAGCTTGTGAAAGATTTAAAATATTTCATAAATCTTGATGACCCACTAAAGCATTTGTAGTTTTTTTTTATTTTGTAATTGCTCCATGTAGTTCATGAATGGAATAAACTTCCTGGAGAAGCAGTGCAATGTAGTTCAGTTCGAAGCTCTAAGAATCATTTAGATAAACGCCTCAGCAAGATGCTGTAATGATTATCATTTATTTTATATTATTTGCTTTTGTTTTGTTATCATTTGTCTATTTGATTCTCTTTTATTATTAGTTATATGTCAATTTATTATTATTTACTATTTACCTCTTTGTTTATTATTTAACTATACTTATGCATTTATTTGTGTATTTTATTTGTTATTTGCGTTATTATAATTTTTATCTATTCATTTATCATTATTATGTTTTTTTTCACATCCGACCTAGATATGGACCAAAAGGTCTCCTGTCGCCATGCTCCCCCTTTGTAATCCTTTGTAATCCTTTGTAATATACTGCACTGAAATCGGGTCTGTCTTTTTGAAACACTTTATACTTTCCTACTTTTTATTTCTACATTTATTTTATATTTCTGTGTCTATGCTTGTAATTTCATTAGTTTTAGATCTCGCAACTTTGTATTCATACATTTCTATTCTGAATTTGTACTTTTAAGCATGATTGTGTGGTTAATCATATATTTGTACATGTGAGTTTTTGTATATGTGTTATCAGAATATTTCATAGTAATTTGATGATCAAAACCGTCGATCTGTGTATACAAAAGTTAACTCTTTCACTCCGAAGGGTGCTTTTTCTCAGATAAGTGATATCCCCTAGTAACACCCGTAAAAAAAATAAAAAAAAATAAAATAAAAAAAATAAAAAATCAACGCAGCGAAAAGGAAATAGAGATACAAAAACATTGTGCTGGCAACCGTCTCCCTCGATTAGACGACAACGCCTCGTGGCAGCTAGATGTTGTTGTTGTTGTTGTTGTTGTTGTTGTTGTTGTTGTTGTTGTTGTTGTTGTTGTTGTTGTTGTTGTTGTTGTTGTTGTTGTTGTTGTTGTTGTTGTTGTTGTTGTTGTTGTTGTTGTTGTTGTTGTTCTTCTTCTTCTTCTTGTTGTTGTTGTTGTTGTCGTCGTCGTCGTCGTCGTCGTTGTTCAACCTTGATGGTCCATTGCAGGACTGGCCAATCCTCTGAGGGACTATACAGCCTCTGAACCTCACTACTTTGGCTTTATTCGGCATGGTAAGGTTGTATGTATGCTGAGAAACGCTGCATGCGAGGTTTTTGGTATGTTGGATTTGTTGTGGTTGAGAATTATGTCTAAAATCAGCGTGATCAGCTCGACCATACTGATTAGGTGCTAGCATATAATCACATGCGACACTGGTCTACCTCACCTCTGATGTCCACCGTTAAGGTAAGGGGTCTCCGTCGATGGATGAATAACTCCTCGTGCCAGCCAGATCAAAGGTTTATTCATAAATCACAATAAAATGTTTAATGTGTAAGCTGATGCCAAAACCTGAACAAATAAGTGTGAATCCCTCCATTTATATATTCTTATGTGCTTATAGGTGGTCCCAGTATAACAACCTTCCCTCATTCAACAACAGTTGTAATGCTACAGTTAACTACTGAATTTCTCTACTAAGCTAAGTCCTATGGTATCATATAAAGCTTCCTATATGATGATGATAATACAGAGTTATATAATGACAACCAATTTCTATTAGTTTAGACCCTTTAAAAACATCTCTAAACCAACAGTGATTAACGAAAGGAATAGACTCAGGAACTGTGTAGTAAGTACTGAGACAACTGATTGCTTTATAAAAAGATTAGATTGGCAGTTCTTGCCTATTTGCTTCCTGAATCTAAAATCGTCCTGTTTAAATCCATTACTATAAGTCATGCACTGCTGTCTTGATATGATGATCTTGTCTGCATCATCCTTGTTAAAGCCCTTGATCCATTTGAAGACCTCTACGAGATCACTCAATGAAAAAAAAATCTGTGATATATGCACTGCTGTCTTGATATGATGAGCTTGTCTGCATCATCCTTGTTAAAGCCCTTGATCCATTTGAAGACCTCTACGAGATCACTCAATAGAAAAAAAATGTGTGATATATGCACTGCTGTCTTGATATGATGAGCTTGTCTGCATCATCCTTGTTAAAGCCCTTGATCCATTTGAAGACCTCTACGAGATCACTCAATGAAAAGAAAGACTGTGAAATATGCACTGCTGTCTTGATATGATGATCTTGTCTGCATCATCCTTGTTAAAGCCCTTGATCCATTTGAAGACCTCTACGAGATCACTCAATGAAAAGAAAAACTGTGAAATATGCACTGCTGTCTTGATATGATGATCTTGTCTGCATCATCCTTGTTAAAGCCCTTGATCCATTTGAAGACCTCTACGAGATCACTCAATATAAAAAAAATCTGTGATATATGCACTGCTGTCTTGATATGATGATCTTGTCTGCATCATCCTTGTTAAAGCCCTTGATCCATTTGAAGACCTCTACGAGATCACTCAATGAAAAAAAAATCTGTGATATATGCACTGCTGTCTTGATATGATGATCTTGTCTGCATCATCCTTGTTAAAGCCCTTGATCCATTTGAAGACCTCTACGAGATCACTCAATAAGAAAAAAAAAATCTGTGATATATGCACTGCTGTCTTGATATGATGATCTTGTCCGCGTCATCCTTGTTAAAGCCCTTGATCCCTTTGAAGACCTCTATGAAATCACTCAATGAAAAGAAAAACTGTGAAATATGCCCCCTGTACTGGTGAATACATGCATGCAGGGTACAACGAGAGAGAGGTGCACATGGGAACGCTGTGAGGCCACGCACACTGTCCACATCCGGTTGGCATCAGATTTCTGACAGGAAAGGGCGAGGGGAAAGGGGTCGAAAGCAAATTAGACGAGGCCGCGCCGAGCCAAGGGAAACAGATACACAAAGGGTAAAGTTAAGAACAAAAGCCTTGACCCCTCTAGGATTTTAACGATTGAAATTGAAATGCTCTCGCTGAGTATTGACGCCTTTTTGTATGCTGCCACATACACTGAAATAGACTCTCAGTAAACAGTAACCCATAAGTGGAATATCACCAAAAGGCTTCACTGAATACGTAGGGTCATTATCTGTGTCGGGAGTTATACTAATGATGCAAAATGGTCTTTTTGATCGGAAAACATTAAAAAGATAAAAGAAGAAATTGGAATAGGATGGGCAGAAACGTCACCGTGGGGTTACGTAGGCTGTGACAAAGAAAGGTATTGGAATTGGAAGATTTTTTTTTTTTCAGTGGTATGGGCAGAAACGTCAAGAACGATGAAGGGGAATAGAGAAAAAACATATAGTCTCCCATGAAATTTGAATTTACTCAAGCATAGCAAAGTCGAACGAATAGATGAATTGGGATTTATAGACAAGAAAATTATCAAATAAATTTGTGAAGCATGAATAAAAAATGTATATTTGATATGAAAAAGTTGATATAATTACTGCTTACAGTATCCAAATAATGTAAGATTTAGTCTTCCACTGGAATAGTATAAACAATAGATTTCTGAATTAGTGAAATGAAAAGTGAAATATGTTATTAGTCGTATTTCTTTTGTCAGGGCTATTTGGGAAAGGTTTGAAAAATATGAACAAAAGATTTTTTTTTTCATAAATGCCTGAGTTAATGTACCTTTTGAGTAAGAGATTCGAAAATGCAAAATCATTTCTGAAACAGGACGATGATATGGAAAACATAAAACAGAACAAAAAGATTAGTTATGTACATAAATGACCGACAGAATTTCCCCTCACCTCTATAGAATTAATGAGCCAAATATCGATTCCCCTGTTACCTTGGAAACTCGCTGCCCGGGAGAATTAGAGCATTGCTATTTGCGGCGGAAGTCGGTCGAGGTGACGGCAGTTCGAAATCTGCCGTGAGCGAGTTGGACCAAGGGCATTAAATTCCAAACGAAAAGTCCTCTGTAAAGGGCGCGGTCATAGCCAAGCTTGCTGCTAGGGGTAGTTCGCGAGGTTAAACACTATTGTCATAACCTTGGGAGCATCACAGAGGAGAATAGAAGAGCCTGGAGGAGAAGAAGGAGGAGGAGAGGAGGAGGGGGTAGTTAGTAGGAGTGAAGGTGTGCCCGCCAATATGGAAACAATTCTGTGATGTAGACTATTCCCTGTTGCTACAATGGAAATCCCATAGAAATTAATCAAATAACCTAGTAACAGTCGAAACCAAGATGAAAATCAAAGATGTGTCATTCGATAGGATGGTTGCTGTATATTATACAACCATAAGAACATAAGAATGAAGGAGACTGCAAGAGACCATAAGGCCTACACTTCACAGCTCCGTATCCATCACTTCAGGCTTAGGGTTGGAGGAGGTTTTGAGGTTCCCCTCAGCTGAATAAACCCACCTGGCCGAAACTACTGTACATGTAGATACACATATCTCTCGAGCTATGGGTGAGGCCTTCGACTTCTCTTGCCGGTACTAAATGCTGGGAAAAGGAAAAGACTTTGTGATTGTTGGTTGGGAGCACCCCTCTCCCCGTGCTCCAATCATACGCTGCGCTTCCCCTATCCAACCGTTAGGTGGATTGGAGGAGGGGCCGACGTTGTCTGCGCAGGGATAGTTTTACGTCAGTTAAAAAGAGAGAGAGAGAGGGAGAAAATAGAATGGAATAAAAAAGGTCACAGACAAAAGTCGCATGGAAACAAAAACCATTATGATATTGACTTTATTATAACAGGAGGGCAAAGAAAATTATACGCAGGGAATGATACAAAAAATACAAATTTGAAGTGATCTGTAGGATACAAAGAAACAAAAAATAGATAAAAAATAAATAAATAAATGTCAAGAAGTGCAGAGAGAATAGGACGTGCTAAAAGCAATCCAGCTGTACAAAGTTTTATATCTGCCCGGGCTGATAGCGTAATATTATGTATATGCTGTAAACATATATATACATATACATATATATATATATATATATATATATATTATATATATATATATATCTGTATATATATGTATACATATTTGTATATGTATATATATATATATATATATATATATATATATATATATATATATATGTATATATATATATGTATATATATATGTATATACATATATATACATATGTATGCATGTATATACATATGCAATAAAAACACTAGGAGCGTGTGTTCACAAATGCGTAAGTAACCACTAGGAAAAGTAAACTAACGAAGCAGAGCGCTTTCGTATAATTACATCTTCAATGCAGATACAAAGAAGGAATTGATTCCTTCTTTGTATCTGCACTGAAGATGTAATTATACGAAAGCGCTCTGCTTCGTTAGTTTACTTTTCCTAGTGGTTACTTACGCGTATATACATACATATATATATATATATATATATATATATATATATATATATATATATATATATATGTATATATATATGTGTGTGTGTGTGTGTGTGTGTGTGTGTGTGTGTGTGTGTGTGTGTGTGTGTGTGTGTGTGTGTGTGTGTGTGTGTGTGTGTGTGTGTGTGTGTGTGTGTGTGTGTGTGTGTGTGTGTGTGTGTGTGTGTGTGTGTGTGTGTGTGTGTGTGTGTGTGTGTGTGTGTGTGTGTGTGTGTCTGTGTGTGTATTAACTTAGTTGTATCACTCTGTGTGGGAAGCTGTTCTTTATCAG
>NC_134813.1:16461657-16464157 GCF_046742065.1 Oratosquilla oratoria
AGGGAAATACTTTTATTCCTGACTAGTTTCGCCTGAGTGGCTTCTTCAGAGGAACATAGTTTGAAGTCAAGTTGGTCAATATATATGGCAAAAGAAGGAACGTGGCAAAGTGTCAGGTTGGTCCCCCACTCGACCTCATCTGTCGGTGTGGCGGATTGTCACAGCGGGTGGACCAAGTATCCTCCTGTTGTTCACGTGGCTGAAACGTCCGTCTGGATCAGGGGCTCTGTGTTTATTATTCATTACGATAAAGTGTGCTGCTGCTTTAGCCCATATTAAATCCCCAGTTCTCTTATTGATGTTATCATGGATGTTGATAAAAACGGACTCCATCGCCTTTCTTTCCTGCCGTGTAATGTTATCCATGAGAATTCTTGCCTGGTCCCATTTTGGTAGATGGCCTCTTTCATCGACATGGTTAACTAATGCACTACTAACCCTGTGGTGCCTTACATCTGCTCGGTGTTCTTTCAATCTGGTGTCTAAGCCTCTGCCGGTTTCACCGATGTATTTTCTGTCACATCCACCACACGGGATTTCGTAAACTACGCTGTGTGTATTTGTGGTTGGGTCTTTTTTCTTGATTAAAAGGTCCTTTATTTTCGTATCTGTGGAAGTTGCAAGACGAATGTTGGAGGACGATAAGATTTTGTCTAGATCTATAATAATAATAATAATAATAATAATAATAATAATAATAATAATAATAATAATAATAATAATAATAATAATAATAATGATAATAATAATAATAATAATAATAATAATAATAATAATAATAATAGAAATTATAATGATAATAGTAAAATAATAATAATAATAATAATAATAATAATAATAATAATAATAATAATAATAATAATAATAATAATAATAATAATAATAATAATAATAATAATAATAATAATAATAATAATAATAATAATAATAATAATAATAATAATAATAATAATAATAATTTACTTGGTCCACCCGCTGTGACAATCCGCCACACCGACAGATGAGGTCGAGTGGGGGACCAACCTGACACTTTGCCACGTTCCTTCTTTTGCCATATATATTGACCAACTTGACTTCAAACTATGTTCTTCTGAAGAAGCCACTCAGGCGAAACTAGTCAGGAATAAAAGTATTTCCCTCAGCCCGTGTTCCCTTACCTCCTATCCACATTCGTCACAATGTATACACATTTGTCAGACGGAGGTGTGGGGATCCATGGCGCTTCTGAGGCGGAATACAGACGAAAGTCGAAGCTGGTCAGTTTGCGCAACCGAAAAACGTTTCTACAAGAGTGTCTAGAGGAGAAAGTACTACCACAATCCGCGCCTGCTTTTCTGCGGTTAGAAGAAAACCCTTTTAGTGACACAGCTAGTATGTATTTGGAGAAAGGGTGCGAAGATCTCACATATGAGATAGCAGAGATTAAAGCTTCTTTATCTCATATTCACCTACCACACAGCCTAGTGACTAAACTGAAGAACGAAGACCTTATTCAGAAAGAATCTCACAGATCAAAGCTCATATCTCTCTGCACAAACAGTAAATGGAAACATGTAGGGAGAACGGACCTTATCAACAATCTATCTTCCCACACCCTGACATCAGCGCAGCAAGAAGCACTGTCCTTAGGAATGAAGTTTGACACCGGTATGAACAACAAGAGTTATTTGGATTTTGTGCTTAAAAACAGCCGTTGGGACGACAGCGACATCGAGAAAGGCTTCAAGCAAGGTATCATTTTAAGTTGCATTGCGTCTGCCTCTTCGAAGAGAACATCAATTCCGAAGAGATATGTCAAGGCGCTTAATGAGTTAAAGAAAATGGAAGATATCATCATCACATCTGCGGACAAAGGAGGAGGCATCGTGATCCTTGATTCCGACGACTACAACAAGAAGATGCTTGATCTCTTAGCAGACGAAAATACGTACTCTAGACAACCCCGTGGCCAAGCAATTAAAGAGGCGGAGATATTCAACAAAGAAGCCAGACACCTGTTAAACAAGACAAAGCAAGGAAAGAAGTTGTTACACCTATTGGAAGAGGCCCCAAAAACTCCATCCATACGAGGTCTGCCCAAGATACACAAGCCAAATATCCCATTACGACCCATCACTTCTGGGATTGGCAGTGCACCACACCGCCTAGCCAAAATTCTAGCCGCCCCTCTTTCCGCGGCTTTGGGTAGACTCAGCCAGGCACATCTTCGGAATTCATCAGATCTTAAAGAGAGGTTACAAAAAGTGAATTTCAGGGCCAAGAAATTGGTAAGTTTCGATGTGAAAAATCTTTTTACGAACGTCGCAATTGATGGTGCCCTAGAAGCAGTTGAGGAAGTACTGGAAATGTTCGAGGATAGTGATTTACCCGTGTGCAAACGTGATTACAAGAAATTATTATCCATGTGCGTCAGGTTCGGTGCTTGTGAATTTAACGGTGAAGAATACCGCCAACATGCAGGTTTAGCGATGGGTTCTCCCCTCAGTGCAGTTATGGCCTC
>NC_134813.1:16491657-16496657 GCF_046742065.1 Oratosquilla oratoria
TAATGATTTCAGACTTAAAAGATATTCAAGGTCTTTTAAAAAAAATAATATGTATATCAAAGGCCGCACTTGATGGCCCGGAAGGCCGCAGGTTCCCCCACCTCTGGTCTAGAATATTGTTATCAAACGAAGTAGCAGAAGCAAGTAGCATGCTACCTTAGTGAGCCGCCACCTTTAGACATAAAAGATGATCTGAAATGCTCAAAATGTCACGCTGACAATATTAGCAAGTTTATCGATGATGATGAACAATTCTTGCAAATCCGCCACCTTTAGACTTAAAGATGATCTGAAATGCTCAAAATGTCACGCTGACAATATTAATAAGTTTATCGATGATGATGAACAATTCTTGCAAATCCGCCACCTTTAGACCTAAAGATGATCTGAAATGCTCAAAATGTCACGCTGACAATATTAGCAAGTTTATCGATGATGATGAACAATTCTTGCAAATCCGCCACCTTTAGACTTAAAGATGATCTGAAATGCTCAAAATGTCACGCTGACAATATTAATAAGTTTATCGATGATGATGAACAATTCTTGCAAATCCGCCACCTTTAGACCTAAAGATGATCTGAAATGCTCAAAATGTCACGCTGACAATATTAGCAAGTTTATCGATGATGATGAACAATTCTTGCAAATCCGCCACCTTTAGACTTAAAGATGATCTGAAATGCTCAAAATGTCACGCTGACAATATTAATAAGTTTATCGATGATGATGAACAATTGTTGCAAATCCGCCACCTTTAGGCCTAAAGATGATCTGAAATGCTCAAAATGTCACGCTGACAATACTAGCAAGTTTATCGATGATGATGTACAATTCTTGCAAATTCCTTCGACGTTTTCAAGTGTTGTGTTCCTCGAAAGTCACGATAACCTCTAACTACGCTTCAATGACTTTGTCCTTATCGAATATCGAAAACAATTCAAAACACACTCTTCTGTAAATTGCTTCATGGCCATAGGCCTGGTTTAACATATTAAGAGTCTGTCTCACCCAATCGCCAATGCTCTCTTCTCAATGCCAAGATACAGAATATTACATTTGCGATTTACTCAGTGCTGAGATCTATACTGAAATTACAACGGAGCACGAGAAATCGCGGTCAGTCAGTTAGGTACATCACATACATCAATCTCCACTGAATGACACCACACCGTAAAACCACGACTTTCTTGTAGCGCACGCACGATAATCCAAAGATCCGATAATTTGTTACACAAACAGTCCGGGACATCATGATATCATTAGGGCCTTGATATATATAGTTATTTCCCTATATATATATATAGTCTAAGTCTTTCTTATCTATAGTGATTTGATTTTGCGTTATTTTCATGGCTATTCTGGGCTTCTTCCTTGTTTTACAATCGTAAATCCTCCGAATAAAGCTTTTATACATTTTTTATCCTCCATCTGTCTTGTAACTGCCTTCAGGTTTTTTCATGTATTTCTGTCTTACTCATCACCTCAACATATGCCTTAGCCATTTGTGGATTTGTTTTTCATAATCTTTTGCATCCCTAATATCATGTCCTATCACTATTTTTGTTTTACTCTCTTTGTAAATACTGTAATTCTACTTTTTGTACAATGTAAAACTTAATATGCATTATCCTCTGATATCAATATTCTTTTGATCTCCCTTAGACCCTATTCACAATACCGGTTTGAACCGCGTGGAAGCCGCGGTGATAGCGCATAGCCAAAGAAAAACCGCGCGATTGTGTGTGAATATCTCCATTCACTTACATTGTAAATGAACCGCCGCGGTTGAGACCACTACTGTGAACAGGAACTTAGTTTGGCCACCTTTTCCTCTTTTGCCTCCTAGTTCCCTCTTTAGGTTTTCCTACTTCTTCATAGATAGATTAGAATACAACGTTGCACACAAAATGTAAAAGAAAAATGATAAGGTCAATGAAAGCTATATATATATATATATAATATATATATATATATATATATATATATATATATACTTTTTTTTTTTTTTTTTTTTTTTTTTTTTTTTTTTTTTAAAGATAATTTGAGAGGAGGCATGAATAAACCAAAATTTAAATTGATATTTCTTACAAGATATTAGCATTGATAAGAGAAAAATGTTAGACGATTATGTCACTATTTCTAAGTTATTTACAAACCAAGTGTTCTCATAACAGCCTCGTCGACGCAGACTCAAGGAGGATTTAATCTGCGAGGCACAAGGAAAGCTTAACTCAGAGGTCAAGGAACTTCGGAGGGAAGTGATGCTGCTCCAGGAAGAACAACAGACTCTCAATGAAGAAATGAAACTACTTCGGGAAGAGATTCGAAGATCACAAGACTACATTCACGCCACATTTCCCGAAGATTGTAGTGATGCTAAGAGAAGAGGTATACAACGAACTGGACCAGTTATGGTAAGAATCAAGTGCCATGAAGTGAAATATTCAATTCTCACTAATATTTTACACAAATAAGAGAAAGTGTTCTGGATATCTATATTTTTTGTCTTTTACTCAGATTATAGAAAAGTAGTGCTTTGGATGTATATATACCTGTATATATATATATATATATATTTATATTTATATATATATATTATTTTTTTTTTTTTTCTTTCTTTCTTTACTTAGATAAGAGAAATGTAGTGCTTTGGATGTATATTCTTAGGTCTTTTACTCAAATAAGAAAATAGTATTTTTATTTAAACAAAACATGCAGCACTGTCAAAGGGACCTTGGTTGTTCAATTTTGGACGCTTAATCTTATACATAGTCATATGTGAACAAAACTATACAGTACTGAAAGAAGCTACACAAAAATATAGTCAAAGTTTCATTGTCTCAACCTTTCAATTATACCACTCAAATTTATACATCATTAGTTCTGGTGACGGGTTTTTATTTGGTGAGTTTTTAATAACATTATGATAAATTCTTTCAGTACTTTCTAGAGCAATAGTTCTTAATCAATTCCATTCCCTCTGCAACAAGAAAAATTATATTTTTGATGTCTAGAATACTGTTAAGGTTCAAGAAATAAAGAGCATACTCTGTAATTTAGTAAAAAAAAAAATTATAAATATTTTTTCACACACATTTTTTTCTTGAGGTTAGAGTTGTATTTTTTCTTTCGTCCTATTCTTCTTTCTTGTTCATATTTTGCTTTTCTTTTATTTTTCGTTTTCCTTTTATTCATCGTGAGGCTAAAGAAATGTACATGTGTGACAGCACGGAAAACGAAATCAACCTAGTGTAAAACACTTTTATTTAATTTTTTCCCTCTTTTATCGTTTCTTTGCTTGTCTTATTCTCTTCCCCATTCTTCTACATTTAATTCCGTTTTCAACATATTTCTCTTTGTAATTTTTCTTTCTTTTTCTTCTGCTCCTTCTTCTTCTCTTTTTCCACTTCCTCCTCCTCCTCTGTCTTATGAGACCAAATGTAGGCCAAGGTTCTGAGCCTTCAGCTGGAAACACCGCTTCCTTCTCTGGCGTCGTGGCTCACACGGATGGCGGCCGACTTCCTGGCCAAGATTTCCAGGCTTCCAGTGACACGGCACTTCGCCGTGGCCTTCCCGCGGCTCTGGAGGGAATCGCGACCTTCAACCTGGCTCTCGCGAGCAGCTCAATCCCTGGACGACTTTGGACTGCAGCCAGCTCTTGGGAAGGTTATGGATCTGTTGCATCCTGACTACCGGTGTCTGTCGCCATGGCAGTCCCCACCAGTAAAAATCCCTGTCATGAATCCTCCGACTAGGAAGACCTTTGTGGCCATGTGTCCCGGCTAAGGTGCTCTGTCTACTATACAAACGCCTCAGTAGATCCCATCAGGCTGCACACTGTGGATCCAAACCAAGCCATGGCTATTAATTAAGGAGGCCTTGGAAAATGTCCTAATCATACCACCTGGTCCGCTAATGGTATACACAGACTTGAAGTCTGTCACTGATAATGTGAGACACAGAGCCCAGCGATAACACTGTAACATCCATATCTTGACCTCTATCCTCGCACTCGTACACAAATTTCAGCTGCAAGGTAGGAACAGGACTTTTGACGGGATATCGAGTCTTATTAGTTTGAGTGGGCTGGTGCAGGTGTCAGCAACGGCTCGTAAGAGACCAAAGGTATATGTACTCTCTCTCTCTCTCTCTCTCTCTCTCTCCTCCGCTGGTCTTCGGGCCACTTGGTGATCCATAACCGCTTTCGAAGCGTCTCGCCATGTCTTTCTGTCCTGTGCCACCTCCTTCCATTCTCTTGGTTCTATTCTACATATCTGTACATCTTCTTCAACGCATCTCCTCCAGGGTATATGTACACATTCCTTAAACCAGGACTCATCTGAAGGCCCTGGGTTGAAACAGACAGAGAAGTTCATCCAATAAGACTGGAGTCAGACCACTTGAGCCGGGGTACCACAAGATCACACAGTACGAGCTACGCTCAAGACCACGATGAGTTGAGGTCTCACTTCAAAGACTGCGCCTAGTAAACGACTATTTCTGGCACTTGTGGAAGTAGAGCTGCTCACGACCAGCGTTGTAAGCGCTGGCATGTCCCTGACGGAGACCTGTGCCACTACCCGCGAGATTGCCTTGAAACTGTGTTCGCGTGGAGGTGGCCAGGCACGAAATGTAGGGTGTCGTGGGCCGCCTCTGCCGGCTACAGAGCGATATGAAGTGCATCGGCTGTTAGGAGTGTCAGCCAACATCCCACCTTCGTTTCGGCATCCATGACAGACAAGTATTTCAAAGTATAGTGACCCTAGGGCCCCCAGTCATAAAACAACGATATATATATATGTATATGCATATACATATGTATATATATATATGTATATATATATATATATACATATACATAAATATACGTGTGTGTGTGTGTGTGTGTGTGTGTGTGTGTGTGTGTGTGTGTGTGTGTGTGTGTGTGTGTGTGTGTGTGTGTGTGTGTGTGTGTGTGTGTATTCACCTCGGATCTGCTGCAGTCTCTGTCGAGACAG
>NC_134813.1:16511657-16516657 GCF_046742065.1 Oratosquilla oratoria
ATTTGGAAATAACAGGAAAATTAACATGTTGGAGTGAAAAATTAAGGGAATGAAAATAAAAAGAAAAATGAAAAATGAAAGTTCAAAACAAATAATCTTAACAAAAAAAAATCAAATTCAAATAAGGAATGAAAAATTGGAATTAAGAAATGTAAAAATATATGTGAAAATGAAAAACATAAAATGAAAAATCGAATTGAATATAGTACACTGAAAAAATAGAAATTTTAAAAGTGATATAATAAACAACTAACTATTTTTGTTTTAATATTATACTATTCTTATCATTAAATTTATATATCAATGTACTGTATCACAATCTATCTGACTGTTCCAGTATGGTTAGCCATATGAATATATATATTTATTTTTTATGCTAGTAAAGATTTAAGACCCTTACATAAAGTAAATGAATAAACAACTATTTTAGTTACTTTTGTTCTAATATTATACTATTCTAACCGTATTAAATACTTAGAAAAAATAATATTTCAATATACTTTATCACAATCTGTTTAACTGTTCCAATATAATTAGCCTTAGATATGAATATATGTATTCATTATGTATGCGAGTAAAGATTTAAAACCCTTATATTAAGTAATGGAACAAACAACTATACTAATTATTTTTATTCTAATATTATATTATACTAATTGTATTGAATATCTTAAACAAATTTATATTTCAATATACTTTATCACAATCTGTTTAACTGTTCCAATATAGTGAGCCTTAGATATGAAACTATCAGTTGCTTTAAAAAACGATTAGACAACTTTATGGATGGGGACGACAGGTGGTGATGGATACGGAGCTGCCTAGTGTAGGCCTTATGGTCTCCTGCAGTCTCCTTTATTCTTATGTTCTTATGAATATATATTCATTATGTATGCGAGTAAAGATTTAAAACCCTTACAATATGTTTTGCTCCTTTCAGAGTTCACAGTCGTGAGGACCATTATAGACTTGAGATTCGGGACAAAGAAGAAGGAAATGCTACGGATGCTATGAGCTACCATAACGACCGCACATTCACAACATATGATAATATGCTTAACAATACACGTAAGAATATTGTAGCGAAATGGTTACTGGTAAGGTGTTGTAATGACAATGGTTGGATCTAGAATTGACTATGGACTACCTAGACGAGGCCACCTGCTCAAACGGGATCAGTATTTGGGGGAAGGGGGGGGAGAAGTCTGTAGGAAAATGAAATAATAGTTGTGTATAAAAGGGGGCTATTGGCACTAGGCGCTTTTTAGGGATTTTTATTAGAGTGGAATAATTCATTGGCAAAAGTACAGGGTATACAAATCTACCCGTTCAAGCGATGCGTGAGTGAGCCAATCACGTGAGAGGCGTGAGTCAATCACGTGAGAGGTGTGAGCCAATCAGGAGCGGTATATGAGGAAATGTCAACAAGCCGCGGTCACTTACCTACCTGCCTCCGTGCAATCGACACGCTTCCTGACCTGACCTGACCTCATGCTGTCACCAATAGTTTAATTTATCACACTTTGTAATAATGCACTAGTATGGGTATATGCAAGCAAGCACGTAAAACACACACACACACACACACACACACACACACACACACACACACACACACACACACACACACACACACACACACACACACACACACACACACAGATTAGATGAGAATGTGGTGTGTGAAAAACGGTACACGAATTTAAAAACAGTCTAGAGAATACGAGATATGGAGACGAAACACCACGAGCATATCTCCCCTTCCCGTAAGATACAACTAGGTAAATACAAATAAGTAAACACAGACACACACACACACACACACACACACACACACACACACACACACACACCTATATATATATATATATATATATATATATATATATATATATATATATATATATATACATATATATATATATATATATATATATATATATATATATATATACACACACACACACGACTCGATGGCGCAGTGGCAGCATTCGCAACCACTTGTATAGTGGTCCGAGCTCGAATCCTGCCAAAGGCTGAAATAATTTCAGTATCGTTGCGCTGCGAGTCGTTACTCCAACTCTCGTAGTCGGATAGTTGGAGGTGTGTGTGCGTATAAGGTCACAGCATTACTCATAGATCGGTCATATATGAGCTCTTAGCTCTCATCCGGGAAGGTAAAAGCTGTCGATCACTAGTCCAACACGTGATCCAAGACCATAGTGAATCACACACACACACACACACCATGAATGATGAAGATATGTGAAGAAATAAGAGGTGTTAAAGTTAGGCAGATATGTAGAAGAAAATGCAAAGCCAGCGAAAATAATGTTTAAATATCAAAGTGCTCAGAATGAGGTAATTAAGAGGACAAAGAACTTGACACAGAAAAGGACGAGCAGGAAAAAATTATAAAAGGAACAAGAGAGAGAGGATCGAGTTTTACTGGAGAGTGACAGGCTAGAAAATGATAAAATAGTTACAAAACATCAGGGGAATGAAATGGAGAAATAATTAACTATGAAAAAATGGCTGACACTGATGTACTGTAGACCAATTGAATTCTGCAATAGTTCAAACGAGAAAGAACCAGGCATGAAGTGTTTTAACAATATTGAGGTTAGTGAGACTATATAATGTAAGGTAGAGGAACGGAAGAGATAAATGAAAGAAATTATGATAGCTAAAAAAAAAAAAAAAAAAAAAAAAAAAAAAAAAAAAAAAAAAAAAAAAAAAAAAAAAAGGGGGGATTAATCGTAATGGAAGAAAGAATGACCTAGATAATAAGAGAATTATATCAAAATATTAAGAAATTGTTCTCACTGGCATATATTCCACCAAAAATAAAAGTATAGAATGAAATAGAGCATAGAATATTAAAGGTAAATACAGGAGACCAATTAGAAAAAAGAAATATTGAAAACAGTGAAAAAATAACTCTGATGGAAGACATCAATTGTAAAGAGGTGACATGGGAGGAGAAAAGGCAACTGGAAATAAGGAATTGTGGCGTAATACATGGTTGAATATAGGAATGAATGATATGATTTCCCATTAGGTGAAAGGCCGTAATAAGACAAAAACGCACAAACATAAAGCAATATTGTATTTGATCCTAACAAAGAAGCCTAAAGATTAGCGAGACATCATTGGCAAAGGTGATCTGGAATTTAATCTGGAAGTAGAGAAGACAGGAACAAGAAAATAATCACACAAAGAAGGGTCAACAATGTAAAGTCAACAATGCAAAATTGAGAAAATTATTCGAAGACACGGACTGGAAGGAAGTTAATGAGATAAAAGAAACAGAGAGGAAATGGGATACCCACCGAGAAATTGTAACGCAGGGAGAAAAAAGTACGTGCCAAGGATGAGGGGGAGAGAACTGCATAAAAGATTTAACGAAAGATTCGCGATAGCAACACAAAAGAGAGACGACGCAAGGAAAAGGGGAGAAAAGAGAACAAAGAAGATAAATGAAGAAGGCGAGGAGTCTCCGCCAGGAGGCGTGTAGATGCGGCCGAAGCCGTCACCTTTGCCCAATGCGCTCTTCTCCCAGGCGAGAAACCAGTTTAGCTACCGACAACTCGAGCATTCAGTCGGTAGTATGGGGTTACATGTCGCCCGTATAACTTCCAAAGTATCTCATCCGACATGTCCAGAATATTGACGATAGTAATTCCTGTTTCCAGAGATGAGAACCACATAGATCTATTTGGCACAACAATGCCAGGAAAGTGGGAAAGATGGATCATATGCAGAGGGATCTACAGAACTACAAGGTTTACAGGTGTCTTGAGTTCTTCGGGAACAATCATAAACTTGTTGTTGCAATACCCAGGCTTCTTGTCAAGTCCAGAACAATACCAAGACGCAATTCACCAGGATTTTACCTACGAAAGCTCAGAAATGATGCTTGTGCCCAGTAGTGTGCAGTGGCAGCCCACAATAAGTTCAAAGTGCTTGACGCCCTTCAGGATCCTGAGGAACTGTGGGTTACTTTCAAACATGAAACCTCCGAGGTTGATGAGTGGTTAGTATTGCATAAGACACAAAAATAGACTTATCGATCTTGCTGCCTTATTGGATCGAAACCTGAATCTCTACAAGACTGAAACAACGACCTAGAGCTATCTTAAACGAAGATAAAAAAAAATCAAGGTCAATCTTTGAGGATGTTGAGGATCCTTTCAATGCAAATGACCTTAGACTTGCTTACTGAACCTTAAAAAAGCTACACTCCAGAATTATTACTCAGGCGAACAAGAGTCCAAACAGCCAGTGGGCAGTTAGCATAAGACATGGATGGGCCTAGAGTTCTCTAGGGTGAGTTTTAAGCATCTGTACGTGAGTGACCGTGGCCAGCTTTATCTGATTGGTGTCCAGGTGACGGATGATTTTCAAAAGATAGATGAAATATAGCACCGTCTGAGCGAGGCTAGAGGGGGGAGGGGAGTGCTGTAAGTAGACTGAAGGGTGTACAATCGGTTGGCATATGTAACATGGTCAAAGGATTACAAAGGATTACAAAGGCGGTGGATGCCGACAGGAGGCCTTTTTGTCCATATCTAGGTCGGGTGTGAAAAAATATCATAATAATGATAAACAAATAAATGAATAAACAAAAACTATTATAATGTAAATAATAGATAAAATACATAAATAAATGCATAGGTATAGTTAGATAATAAGCAGGTAAATAGTAAATAATAATAAATTGACGTAAATAATAATAAATGAGAATCAAACAAATAATATTAAACAAACGGACAAACGATAACAAAATAAATAAACAAATAATATAAAATAAATGATAGTCATTACAGAATCTTACTTAGGTGTTTATCTAAATGATTCTTAAAGCTTCGAGCTGAACTACATTGCACTGCCTCTGCAAGAAGTTTATTCCATTCATTAACTACACGGTCGGCGAAGTTTCTATACCCTTTCCAAATTAAATCTATTTCCGGACAGTTTGAGACAACTGTTTACTGTCG
>NC_134813.1:16521657-16524157 GCF_046742065.1 Oratosquilla oratoria
GATGCTATAAGATGGGAGAGTTGGAACGATGGAGAGAAAAACAATACAATTTTGTATAGACACGGTAAAGGAAACATGGACTGGAGGTGAAGCTTTTAGACTTTGAGAAAGTCGTTAGACGAAACGTCAGGAATAAAAGCTTCACCTCCAGTCCATGTTTCCTTTACCGTGTCTATACAACTTGTTCACATGAAATACAATTTTATTTCATTATTACTTTTTGGGGGGGATCATCAATGTAAGGGCCGTATGTAATGTAATCAAGGCCGTATGCAATGGATATCAGGACATATAAAATGGAGGTGGAGCTAATGCACGTAGCTATAATTTCATGTTTGATTTTGGTTAAGTACCAAAATTTTCACATTGAATAAGAATCAGACAAGAAACAATGGTCTCAAACTGTCCGGAAATAGATTCAATTTGGAAGTAGGTAGAAACAACTTTGCCAACCGTGTAGTTAATGAATGGAATAAATTTCCTGCACAGGTAGTGCACAGGTAGTTCAGTTCGAAGCTTTAAGAATCATTTAGATAAACACCTAAGCAAGATGCTGTAATGATTATAATTTATTTTATATTATTTGTTTTTGTTTTGTTATCATTTGTCTGTTTGATTTTCAATTTTTATTAGTTATATGTCAATTTATTATTATTTACTATTTACCTGTTTGTTTATTATTTAACTATACCTATGCATTTATTTATGTATTTTATTTGTTATTTACATCATTATAGTTTTTATTTATTATTTTATTATTATTATGATTTTTTTCGCATCCGACCTAGATATGGACCAAAGGGTCTCCTGTCGGCATGCTCAGCCTTTGTAATCCTTTGTAATCCTTTGATACGGTGTATTTCAATAAATATTTTGCCGTGGACATTCTTATGGTCTGAAGCTTTGAAATTTCATGACTTATGACAAAGGGCAGAGAAAGGTTGTATGATATAACTTTCAAATGAAGAAATTCATATATAAATGTTACATACTGAACAGTAAATAATTCTAGGCACTGTGCTATTGTAATTTCTGTGTAAAAATATTGGGCGAATCCGACCCCCACACCTACAGCCAAGAATTAACGAGAATTTTAATCTGACCCTCTCCTTTCAGTCAACTGCGCTATGGAATACGGTGGAGGTTGGTGGTTCCATCGGTGTTTCAGAGCGTTTCCCACTGGAGTTGGACTTCATCCTGGCACATACCATGAACATGCTTTCCACTGGGACTTCTATGAAAAAACACACCTGGCTTTGAAATCCTTGTTGATAATGATAAGGCCAGGTCCAGATGTGTGTTGAATCTAAGCATCTTAATATGGTAGTACGAGGGTCATTATTTTTTCTCAAAAATCATGAACAGAATGGTATTCCGTTTTATGTTAAGATAAATGACAATATTCGTATACTCATAAAACACAGTACAACTGCTTCAGTCATTTTGTCCAATTCCTTATTTCTCTCTCTCTGTCTCTTTTTCCCTCTCTCTCTGTCTAAAGCAAAGAAGAATATCAATAATGTTGATAATATTAAAGATAGAAAAAATTATATGATAAGATAATATAATACAATGATAACTTGATATAAGAAATTTACGTATCAGACATTCAAAATGTCCATTCACAGTTCTGACTGTAATTCATAATGCTCATTACGCGGAACCTGTACTTTTTATTTCCAGGTTATTCTCTCTAGCATGCTAAAGAAGAGGAACTTATAGAAGAGAGAGAGAAAGTGGGAGAAGAAGCATTGAAAACCAGCTGTGTCATGCTTATTGTTTCAGTATGAAATCGCATGAAATCGCATCAAATAAAACGAAAAAAATATATCAAAGGCCTGAGGATCAGTGAAGAATATGTAATAGCTACAACGTCGTTGTAAGAAGTTGTCTAATACATATTGCATCAGTACGAAGTCGCATGAAATCGCTTCAAATAAGAAGAATACTTTTTATCTTAAAGGCCTGGGGATCAGTAAAGAATATATACGGTTCTTTGTGGTTTTGAAAAGAATTTATATTAGTGGCGTTAGGGATCTAGCAAGACCAGGCATACAGGACGTAGATTTCAGTCAATGGCACCATTCACGGTATAATGATTGTATCTGGTTTGGTTTCTTTTGACCCTCTGCGTGGCAAGCTGGTAGCAGATGGAGCTGTAAATACAAGAGCCCGTGTTCAAGGCTCCATGACTGCTGGGTTTAGTTATTTCAAAGATATGATATGAACCTATGATATGTTCCATAATAGTTACGATGTCGAATCAAAGCCACGTTCAAATGATACTATGCCTAGCTGGTGGCAATAGGGTTCAAATAAAATAAAAAAAGGCTTAAGGGATGTAGATTTCAGTCGATGACTTCCTTCCCAGTGTACTTATTGTATCTGGATTCAATCATTTTAACGATCTACGTAGCAAGATGGTACCAGAAGGGGTTTCTAGATATGAGGTCCTGGGATCGAAGCTTCGCGACTACTGGATTCGATTATTTGAATGACA
>NC_134813.1:16529157-16539157 GCF_046742065.1 Oratosquilla oratoria
ACAAACACAGACACACACACGCATGGACTCACACACATACACATACACACACACACACACACACACACACACAAACGGGCATGCACGCGCACACACACACACATGAATTTGAGGCTAGGTATGATAAATTGAAGAGTAGAAGAGAGGACCCAACGAGCGTTGCTCCTTCCTTTCCTGTATAGAACAGTTAGATCAGTGGTTCCCAAACGGTGTGCCGCGGCACCAAAGAGTGCCGTGAGATCAACTGAGGGAGCCGCCAAAATTCAGGGCAAAAAGAATTTCCGTATTACCGATAACCCAAGGCTGACTAACACACATTGCACATAACCTTTCTCCACATCTTATCTGTGCGAGCAGGCCTTTCCTACCATGGCGAAAATAAAATCAAACCGAGAAATACACTTCTTTCACTTGAGGACGATATGCGAGTAGTATTGCCAACAATTACACCTGATATCAAGCGTCTGCGTCCCAAGCATCAATCACAGGCCTCACACTGACTAGACATGCATGGTTCATTGTGGTGTGTTTATTTGTTCCTGTTGTAGCATTGTGCAAATTACTTGAATATATTGTGCAACTGCTCTAATTACTGTCACAATTATATTTTTGTATTGTCATCCATTTTTGTTCATTAAAGCAGCATCAGTGTAAAGATGAGTATTTTCATATTATCCAGGGACAAAATTTTGTTACACTGATGTTGAATCAACAAAATACTGACAAACTAGAATTTAGATTTTCTAATAAGGGTGCCGGGGACTTCTGAAAGGCTTGGCAAGGGTCCCTCAAGCCAGAAAAGGTTGGGAACCACTGAGTTAGGTAAATGCATACATATACAATATGTATATATATATATATATATATATATATACGCATACATACATACATACATATATATATATATATATATATATATACATGGAAATAGACTCATCCACTGGGATTCGAACCCTTGCCTAGGCGGCTTACGTCTTATAAGGCAAAGACCTTACTGACCATGCTATCTCGACCCTACAAAACGAAACGACTTGGTTCGAATCCCAGTGGATGAGTCTATTTCCAAAAATTGTCAAATGATAAAAACAATATATATATATACATATATATATATATTTGAGAAATTCGCTAGTGAACAGCGACATCAATCAGACAATCTCCTTGACAGTAGCGCACGGGATTCGAACCCGCTGCATCTGGAATTAAACTTCCAAGACACACTCACCTTAGACCGCTCGCCCATATACCGTCAAGTGTTCGAGTGGTCTAAGGCGAGTGTGTCTTGGAAGTTTACTTCCAGATGCAGCGGGTTCGAATCCCGTGCGCTACTGTCAAGGAGATTGTCATATATATATATATATATATATATATATATATATGTATATATATATATATATATATATATGACTAGAATCACCAATGACAGTCATGTCGATCAAATAATTCCGACTGTCGTCCCCGGATTCGAACCGGGCACATGATTTCCGTCACTGGTGATTCTATTCAGGTATGAGTACGACGATAAGTCCATCAAGGAAAATGAACTGGACTAACCACTATCTAAGTGCCCTGGTCCTGCCCTGGTCCTACGTAAAACATAAGTACGGATGGCAGTTAGCCGTCGGCTTAGTTCCTCTGGAAGTAGATTAACTTCCAGGTGGTAGTATTTCATTGGGTCAATAGCTCAGTCGGTAGGGCGTCGGCAATGAGAAATTATGTGCCCGGTTCGAATCCGGGGATGACAGTCGGAGTTATTTGATATATATATATATATATATATATATATATATATATATATATATATATATATATATATATATATATATACACACACACACACACACCCTGTTAATCATAGCACTAGAGAACACAATAAACTAGCGGGTAAAGAAAGTGACCCGGATTAAAAAATTATATTCAGACAAGATTAGATCTACTTATTAACAAAAGAGCTAAACGTCATCAGCTTCTTGAACTACCTTTAATTGAAGGATACGAAAGTAGAGTCAAAGAATAAATCGTACAGGCAAAGGAGAGTTAATTTTAGGAAAGCGGATTATTTAAGGTTGAAAAAATTCTTTGAAGAAGCAAACTAGAATGAATTCATGAATACTTCAGGAATAAGGAGGAAATGGGAAATCTTTCTTGACATTCACAACCTGGGAGGGAATAAACATGTGCCAGAGATTGATGGAAGGAAGAAACAAAAACAGGATTGGTTCAACAAAAGTTGTGAGATTGAAAAAAAGAGCAAGGGACGTGGTTTGGGGAAAATGGTGGGATAGAAGAAGCAACTAAACAAAAGAAGCTTAAAAACAAGGTAGAAATGACTATAAAAGATTTTACAGTGAGGAAGAAAATTATTTTGAAAGAAGTGTAGTAGATAAATGCAAATATGAACCGAAATTGTTTTACAGGTTTATAAATAGTGAATTGAGACACGGGAAAGTAATCAGAAATAATGAATGAAAATTTCCAATCAGTCATCACAAAAGAGAGCAATTTTGGGGGAAAGCAAGGGAAGCAAAAATTCAGGTTTAGAATATGTAAAAGTAGAAGAGAGGGAAGTGCTCAATCTTTAGGGATCATTGGATGTGACCAAACCTTTAGGACCTGAAGAGGTCTAAACTGGATGCTTAAAGAATGTACAAAAGAGAGCAATTTTGGGGGAAAGCAAGGGAAGCAAAAATTCAGGTTTAGAATATGTAAAAGTAGAAGAGAGGGAAGTGCTCAATTTTTAGGGATCACTGGATGTGACCAAACCTTTAGGACCTAAAGGGGTCTAAACTGGATACTTAAAGAATGTAGGGAAGAACTAGCGGATAAGGTTTCGTCTTGTTATATGTTCATTAAAAGAAGCCATTGTGACACTGGACTGAAAAACAGCAAATGTGGTACCAATTCACAAAGGTGGAAGTAAGGATATATCACTAAATTGTAGGCCAGTATCACTGACCAGCACAAAAGTGAACCTTTGTGAAAGGATTGTGAAAGATCAATGGATCAGTTGTTTTGAAGAGACGGTCATTTCGAAAGACAGTCAGTTTACTCAAGAGTGATTGATGTGACCTTTGTATAAGGATTGTGAAAGATCGATGGATCAGCTGTTTTGAAGAGACGATCATTCCGAAAGACAGTCAGTTTGACTTCAGCTCTGGAAGGTCGTGTGTGTCGAATCTTTTAAGCTTTTACTCAAGAGTGATTGATGTGACCTTTGTGAAAGGATTGTCAAAGATCGATGGATCAGTTGTTTTGAAGAGACAATCATTCCGAAAGACAGTCAGTTTGACTTCAGCTCTGGAAGGTCGTGTGTCGGATCTTTTAAGCTTTTACTCAAGAGTGATTGATGTGACCTTTGTGAAAGGATTGTGAAAGATCAAGGGTTCAGTTGTTTTGAAGAGACGATCATTTCGAAAGACAGTCAGTTTGAACTTCAGCTCTGGAAGGTCATGTGTCGGATCTTTTAAGCTTTTACTCAGGAGTGATTGATGTGACCTTTGTATAAGGATTGTGAAAGATCGACGGATCAGCTGTTTTGAAGAGACGGTCATTCCGAAAGACAGTCAGTTTGACTTCAGCTCTGGAAGGTCGTGTGTCGAATCTTTTAAGCTTTTACTCAGGAGTGATTGATGTGACCTTTGTATAAGGATTGTGAAAGATCGACGGATCAGTTATTTTGAAAGGACGATCATTCCAAAAGACAGTCAGTTTGACTTCAGCGCTTGAAGGTCGTGTGTGTCGAATCTTTTAAGCTTTTACTCAGGAGTGATTGATGTGACCTTTGTATAAGGATTGTGAAAGATCGACGGATCAGTTGTTTTGAAAAGACGATCATTCCGAAAGACAGTCAGATTGACTTCAGCTCTGGAAGGTCGTGTGTCGAATCTTTTAAGCTTTTACTCCAGAGTGATTGATGTGACCTTTGTATAAGGATTGTGAAAGATCGACGGATCAGCTGTTTTGAAGCGACGGTCATTTCGAAAGACAGTCAGTTTGACTTCAGCTCTGGAAGGTCGTGTGTGTCGAATCTTTTAATCTTTTACTCAAGAGTGATTGATGTGGCCTTTGTGAAAGGATTGTAAAAGATCGACGGATCAGTTGTTTTGAAGAGACGATCATTCTGAAATACAGTCAGTTTGACTTCAGCTCTGGAAGGTCGTGTGTCGAATCTTTTAAGCTTTTACTCTAGAGAAGGGGTTCTTAACCTTTTTTCTCCAATTCCCCACTTTTTAGTGAGCCAACTCTCCATTTCCCACCACAGCATCGGTGACAACAAGAAGACACCAGAAACAAACAAAAAGAAACAAAAACACATCGATTAAAAAAAGAAAAAGAAAAAAAAGACTGGTTCTTCTGGCCGACCGGTCATTCCCACTTGGCAACTCCATCATTCCCCACCAGTGGGGAATTCCCCACAGGTTAAGAACCACTGTTCAAGAGTGATTGATGTGCGGCAAGAGAGAGATGGGTGGATGGAATGTGTTTACCTCGACTTAGAAAAGGCTTTTGATAATGTACCTCACAGTCGACTTAAGCGGAAACTAGAGGACTGAGAGACTATTTGAATGGATGAAGAATTCCTTGAAGAGAATATACACGAGGACAGTATTAAAGGATAAGGTGTTTGTGTATGTGTGCGTATACATGCATGTTCGCAGCGCATGTGCATGCATATATTGACTTCTTTTTCTATTTGAAAGTGGAAAAGCTTTCTATTTCAAACAGAATATTCTAAAAAGTTAAACCTACCGTAGGTGCATCGAGATAAGTTGTGAGAACAAGGGCGCTAAGGAAGTGACTCAAGACGTACGCATGAAGAAGCCACTTGCACTGCACCACATGGTGAGGACGATCGGGATCAACCTGAAGTGAAAATAACACATTGTGGAAAGGTAGTGAGAATAACACATTGTGAAAAGGTATATCGTCACCCTCATGAAGAAATTGCCTAAGTCATTTTTCGTCAATTTCTGGATTTTTTTTTTCTTAATATTGTGAAAAGGTATATTGTCACCCTCATAAAGAAATTGCCTAAGTCATTTTTCGTCAATTTCTGGAGTTTATTTTTTTTAATCAATTTTTCATTGCTTCTTGTGGTACAATTCCTAATGTTTTATTTAGTGTCTTAGTAGGTTAAAACTACGTTAAGAGGAACATTACGTACATTTATAAAATAGAAAAAACTATTTTCTTTCGATTTCCTGAAAATTTGGACAATTGACTTAGGCACTTACTTTATGAGGCTGACGATATTTTACATTGGTGTCTTAAATGAAACTTTAAATGTAATTTTTTTCTTGAAGGGTACATGTTACATTTAGTTAACTGAAACTCTAGGTTAAAAGTGGTCTTACACCGGAAAGTCTTTCTGTAATTTTTGTTGTTCATTTCAAAAAATTACATTCAACTTTATACCACTTATGTATGGTCCGTATGTCAAACTAAAAGTTATCTGGAGAACTATAAAATATTTTTTAACAAAAATTAAAATGAAGTTGTAGATTTGAGGATATAACATTGCACAAACTATAAATATTTTTATAAAAAAGATAAATGATGATCTGAAAAACAAATTTTATTAACCTGTCTTATTTTCTCTTAACCTAGCTTTACTACCTGCTGGCTGAAACGAGTTGAGCGTTTCTTCACTGCTATTTTGAAGAATTATATTTGTTAATTAAACAGAGATAACCCAAAAAAAAAAAAAAAATAGATGACCGTGAGAAACGGACTGGTAGGAAGGCCAAAGACCAGATGGATTATCGGTGTTGAAGAAGCACTTGAGAGAAAAGGCACAAATCTTTCAGAAGTACAAGAGAGAGAGTGACCTTCGAGAATAGAGAAAACGTGTGGAAGAGATTAATGTAGAGCTGCCGCTTATAAGGATTATTCCCTTCCAGGTGGTGGGTGAGAAAGGTGAGAAAGAGTTAAACTGTACAGTAATATAAAAAAAATTAGAATATGCTCCCAACTAAATATATTAGTGTTCTCCAGGCTCTAAGAGAAAAAAAGGTAATTAGTGTGATGCATTTAGAAATATTGTTGCTCCTTTGTTGTATAATTCTAGTCATGATATAAAGTCCACGTAGGATTTGTACCATCCTTAAAAAATTTTGTATCACTCTCTGCTGTCACTGATCTGGCTATTGTTATTGTTTATGATATACGATTGATATAACCATGAAACATTGCTAGTCATAAAAGCATTGCAGTGAAAAAGATTTAGTAACAAAGTGTGGCTAAAAACTCAACTTCACACTTTTTCTATCTTTATATAGAATATCTTAAAATAAAAATCAATGATTTCGAGTTTTATGGGTATACATTGTAATTTGGCTCATGAGTATGTATTTAGTGTAAAGTATATTCTACCTTGGTAACACAAGTTAATGCAAAATACATCGATGAATACTAGCTAGAACCTATTCATATAGACTCTTTTGTCTAGTATATCTATCCTAATTGTTGCCATGGAAACCTCATCACCCAAGTTACGAAATGTCTTTCATAATAACAATAGTAGTTAAAACATTAGAAATTACCCAACTTACTTTGTTGGTGTTTATTTCCCCAGCACCTAAAAATACTTAGTAAACATAAATGTGCCTCCGTTACTCGTCTTTTTTTTTTTTCTTTTTTCTTTTTTTTTACTTTAGTTAACGTCAGATACTTGTTTTTAAGTGAAAAAGAAATTTAGGAATGATTAGGTTATGAATAGCTAGGGTGGAAACTTTGCATATAATGTTCGGGTAGCTCAGAACGCGTCGAAAGAGCCTCTCCTAATAAAAAATAAAAAAACAAGAGAATATTCAAAATCATTTCTCTTGATAAAAAATCACGTAGCATTAATTTAGACAAATCTGCAAAGTTACCTTCTAATATGAATGAGGTATGTTCTACATTATATTTTTGCTCTGGGCAAAGCCAAGTGGTTTATTCAGTTTAGGGAGAGATCCTGACAAGAGTGGCTTTCTTTCCTTCTGGGAGCCCGTGGAGGGCAGCCCACGGGCTCTATAATATATGGACGTTAAGCAGGAGATAAGGGGATTTAGACCAGGAATGGGTTTAGGATAATGGTTAAGAGTGGGGTCAGAATTATGTTCTGAATTGGGATTAGGATTGAGAAGAGATAGTTAGTGACGAGTGATCCTAATTCTGAAAGTATTCAAGAATATTTGAATACTAGAGACCACTTTCTTCATTTTATTTAATCTATATGCAAGATCTTATAGGTTGTCATCAGCTAGTAGAAATTGCATAGATTTTGTTAAGATTTCATATGTATTATTGAGTTACTTTTATCGGAAGTCTTGGGTGAATCAGACTGAAACTGATTTATGACGTACTTCACTCGACATTTATGTTTTAATTTGTTTGTTATGAAGTCCAACTGAGTGGAACTTTCAATAAAGAAATAGTTAAGATTACCTTAATTAAATCTGTTCGTATCATAATTCATTCCACATTCCAGTTTTTCAATCGATCACTATTTCCAATTCTCTTTTCTAACAATTAATTTCTTCGTCTGGTGGACACCTCCAGTAGTGAATCAGTTAAGAGGACTCAATCATACTTATGAAATTACCACGTTGATGCTGTTTAACTTACTTTTACTTCATCTTCCCTTTCGCCTGTCCATTTCGATCCTGGAATCCAGGATGGGCCTTTGATGAACGTACAAATATAGTGCCACCAGCTGTCCATACCGTTTGCTTTCTCTTTGAGATGTTGCAAGTAAAACAGCTGAAAAAAATGCATATTACTAAATCACTATCTATTCAGTAACATAAGAAACTTATACTAATAAACAATTCAGAAAAAAAAACATCGGAGTTGCGTAATGTGATGCAGCAACCAAGGCGGATGGGACTCACGTCTCTCTTTTTGGACAGGATAAGAAACCTTTGTATATCTAGTAATGCATAAATAGTAATAACTAGTGGATAATGAAGAAGTAAACTTCTTTCCCTGTCCCCATTTCGAGATTAGTACAAGCAGCCTACACTATATTGTTGTCCATATTATGTCTTGCCAAAGCTAGCTATGTTAGACGCCGACACAATATGCCTTGGCAGCCTATCCCACTTGTTTATGATTCAGTTGAATTCTCTTCTAATGTTGTCTTCCAGTGTTCTGATGCACACTTCAAATGTGGGAGACCTTAATGCCCTATCCGGGTTTAAAAATAACCTTGTGGGACGCCCCAACCCATCCAGGCTATAAACTAGATTATGCCATTCATATTAGGGAACACAATTGGATTACTCATGTTATTGAACTTGATTGTTCCGTCCATACTAGTGTATTTGATCACGCTATTGTACCTAGGGTTAGAGAAGAGAACCTTTTATTGTTGCTCCTTTTCAACAATAATTTAGTCTTTCCTTGCCGGCTAACTTCGGGTTCTTTAAATCATGCCACAGCCTTAGGTAGCAGTGTAACAATATACATACAAATGTACATAAACATATACATATACATAGACATACATACATACAGGCGTATATTCATATACATATATACATATGTATGTTGAATAATATCTTCTGTTCCGGCAGGGTACAGCATATTCATGTTTATAATCTATTCAGCATATTATCCAGATTAAACAATACATATCTCCCTACTTAAAATCCTACGGAATATAACATAAATTAGTAAATTTTATACCTGATTGTAGAAAGGCTCTAGATATTGTGGGACGAACAATAGGTTGTACACTGTTTTCTCATTAGGTTCTTCTGACTTAAATGTCCCAAACATACGATCCCAGATAATAAATATTCCCCCATAATTCGTGTCAAGGTAATCCAGATTGGAACCTGTAATGATACCAAAAATAAGTAAAATAAAATCACTTGGAAAACTTGGCTTCTCTAGATAAGAAATATTCTCTCCATATTTGAAAAACTCAAAAGATGAAAGATTATATATATATAAGTATATATATAAATATATATATATATATATATATGTATATATATATATATATATATATATATATATATATATATACATATATATATATATATATGTATATATATATATATATATATATATATATATATATATATACATATTACAGGTGAAAAATGTAATCACACATTTGTCAATAACGTAGAAACCACTGTTGGAGTAGAAAAGACTGGAAACGGGGAATCTATATATTTCGATTGCAAACTGCAATCCTCTTCAGTAGATGATGTGTATATACATATATATATATACATATATATATATGTATATATATATATATATATATATATATATATATATATATATATACAGTGTTTAAAAATACTACATAATTTGAGATGTAAAAATCACAAAAAACTACATAGGCAAGGCAAATGAAACAAAGCAGGCTTAATGTTGAACAACATAAGATATAATTGCTTTTATCAGCTTTAGTAATATGTAATTTTTTATCTCTTTTAACTCATTGTGAGAATTGAAAAACTTATAAGGACGATTGCTTTTATCAGTTCTCAAAATATGCAATTTTTTTTCTCTTTTTAACTTGTTGTAAAACTTGAAAAACCTATCAGAAGAATTTGGCATAATAGGCATTGACAATGAAGCATATACAAAACCCATACCAATATTAATATTTTGAACAGGAACATCACAATTTTTTTTAATTACAAAGGATTACAAATGATTACAAAGGCGGAGCATGCCGACAGGAGACCTTTTGATCCATATCTAGGTCGGATGCATTAAGAAAAAAAAAATAATAATATTAATAATAAAATAATAAATAAAAACTATAATAATGTAAAAAAAATAAAATAAAATACATAAATAAATGCATAGGTATAGTTAAAATAATAAACAAACAGGTAAATAGTAAATGATAAATTGACATATAACTAGTAATAAATGAAAATCAGACAGACAAATGATAACAAAACAAAAACAAATAATATAAGATAAATTATAATCATTACAGCATCTTACTTAGGTATTTATCTAAATGATTCTTAAAGCTTCGAAATGA
>NC_134813.1:16546657-16556657 GCF_046742065.1 Oratosquilla oratoria
GGTACGTGTGGGTACGTGTGTGTTTGTGTATGTGTGTGTGTGTGTGTGTGTGTGTGTGTGTGTGTGTGTGTGTGTGTGTGTGTGTGTGTGTGTGTGTGTGTGTGTGTGTGTGTGTGTGTGTGTGTGTGTGTGTGTGTGTGTGTGTGTGTGTGTGTGTGTGTGTGTACGTGTGTGTGTGTGTGTGTGTGCGCGTTTGTGTGTGTGTGTTTGTGAATGCACTAAAAAGAAGACAGACTAACAGACATAGAGATCAAATTTTGCACTCTAAATATACCATGTGCAGCTCTGTGGAACCAGTAGTATGCAAAATCAGTGAGAAGAGCCACGGTTACGACATTGAAGACAGTGTCTGAAGTCAAGGAGAAGATCGCGTAGTTCTTCCAAAGCCACACATAGCAGGCAAACTCGAATCCACGGAAAATAATCCTGTTGAGAGAAGATAGGACTAAAACTTCACTAACATACGATCTATCACATATTTTGTACATACGCATGGTCATTCGTTAAGATGTATATATACTTCATAATGTTTCTGATCATTGGAAATTGTTTGATTGATTTACCGGGTTGTTTGATATATTAAACCATGGCACATTGATAGGAGGTTGTGGTGGAGATGAGGAAGGCGTTCACCCTGTATCCATAGGACTGTGTATTCCACCATCATGAGACATGTTATGGCCCACACACTCTGCAAAATTATCATAATTGTCAAACATAACGACGAAGCATTTAATTTCATTTGTGTTTTCGAATAATTATGATGAAAAGACTGATTTGCTTGTGCAAGTGAGTTTATATGTATACGTGTGTGTGTGTGTGTGTGTGTGTGTGTGTGTGTGTGTGTGTGTGTGTGTGTTTGTGTGTGTGTGTGTGTGTGTGTGTGTGTGTGTGTGTGTGTGTGTGTGTGTGTGTGTGTGTGTGTGTGTGTGTGTGTGTGTGTGTGTGTGTGTGTGTGTGTGTGTGTGTGTGTGTGTGTGTGTGTGTGTGTGTGTGTGTGTGTGTGTGTGTGTGTGTGTGTGTGTGTGTGTGTGTGTGTGTGTGTGTGTGTATGTATGTAAGTGTGTGTGTGTGTGTGTGTGTGTGTGTGTGTGTGTGTGTGTGTGTGTGTGTGTGTGTGTGTGTGTGTGTGTGTGTGTGTGTGTGTGTGTGTGTGTGTGTGTTATACACGAGTTCATACGTCTAGAATATTTAACGAATATTTAACGAAAACAGGTAATTCATTACAAGAATCTGTGTCAATACTCCTCCACCTAGTCTTGATAATGAATACTGATTGACTCCTTTGAACCAGTCGATGTGAATGGTGAAAATTGATAAAGAATCAATTCAACTGGCTGATTACATACACAAGTCGTCTCGTTTGGTGTAAACACAGACGATGATTCCATCTCATTAGCGCGATATTGTTCTCAAGTACACAGACGTTGGTGCTAAGATACGTTTATCCCGATGCTATTAATCATTAGAATACGTCAGCCAATCTCGGATGACACACATCATATTTGACAACATATTTGGGTAAATACGTTGGTTGGTTCTTTTAGAATTATTAGCCTCGTAATTTGCAGCTCGAAGCATAACAACCCCATTCAAAAATGAATACTTTATACTCTAGCCAATCATTTGACGATCATCGTTGAGCCATGAACGATCATCGTTGAGCAATAATCACACCAAGCAAAACGAAACTTTATCGGTAATGAAATGCAAATTCATACACGTGACGGGACAGGATCGCGTGAGTAGTTGAGCACGTGGCGTAAATATCACGAGGAGATTGTTCATGAGAAGAATTAAAAATGTTGTGTCATGTAGAATGATTAGATTAAATCAAGTGTAGTTCAACCTGAGACTTCATGTATAAGCGCTCCACCACAAGGCACCGACCATTCCATTTTATTTCGTTCACCTGCCACTTGCCATTGCTGTGAAATAATCGTGTTATCGAAGACATATGGGTGAAACGCATTGGTCACCATTAATAATCTCTCTATAATACCAAGCGTTTTTCCCCCTTACCAAGGGGGTAGCCACTCCCTCCCGTTTTATCCCTACCCACTCCACTCCCGTCCATCACCCTCCATTCCTAAATTGTAAACAATCTGGAAACAGAAATTTGAATTTAGTATATACGGATCCGGTATGGTTGACTTAGACTGAAAGATGAGTTATCAGTCATCAAAGAAACTAAGTTAATATCAGGATGTAGTCGCCGAATTTCTTACAAGTATTTCATATATGCTCGGACAGACAGGGCAAATGGTAGTTACCAATAACCACCAGGAATCGAATCCTGGCCAGCGATTGTCATTTGCACATGACTTAGTCCTATACTCTATGTCAGGAGTCACTAATCTACGCCCCACGGGGTCAATTCATCCACCCGGCCGCCGCACTGTACATGTCATATTTTTTTTATTATAATTTTTCTAGAACCAAGCTGAACATTCACTCTGTTGTATTAGATAAAATTTTCGTGCGGCCCGCTCCACTGTACATGTCATTATTCTATTATTATTTTTCTAGAATCTAGATGTGTATTCACTGTATTGTATTAAACAAAAAAGTTAAGCGGCTCATGGTCGTCATTCTTGTGAACAAAGTTTGGTGACCTCTGCGTCTCATCCAGATGGACCAAATCTATGTTTAACTTATCACATGAACAGCCTCGAACCACCTGATTAGATAAATTCCAACTTTACATAACACACATATATAGTGTATGTACATCTACATATTTTCTGGCTTACACGAGAATAACGAGGCGATGTGGAGCTTAACCCCGGAACATGATTACGGCCATCGGCAATCAATGTGGATATAACCAAAACTTTCCTACCAAATATATATATATATATATATATATATATATATATATATATATGTATATGTATGTATATATATATATGTATATATATACATATATGTACATACATATATATACATATATACATATGCACATATATATATATATATATATATACATACATATATATATATATATATATATATATATATATATATATATATATATATATATATATATATATATATATATATATATATATGCAATAAAAACACCAGGAGCGTGTGTTCACAAATGCGTAAATAACCACTAGGAAAAAGTAAACTAACGAAGCAGAGCGCTTTCGTGTAATTACATCTTCAGTGCAGATACAAAGAAGGAATTATAAGATGAAGAAACAAGGTACAGAATATATGACATAGTGAAGAGGGCATTCGGAGAGGTAGTGGAAGAAGTACACGTGACGGACGTATGGGCCGTCCTGGTAGCCAACAAGTATGGGACGTTTGGGCCGTCCTGGTAACCAACAAGTATGGGACAACTGCTCATAATTGTTTGAATTGTAATAAAATTATGAGCAGTTGTCCCATACTTGTTGGTTACCAGGACGGCCCAAACGTCCCATACTTGTTGGCTACCAGGACGGCCCATACGTCCGTCACGTGTACTTCTTCCACTACCTCTCCGAATGCCCTCTTCACTATGTCATATATTCTGTACCTTGTTTCTTCATCTTATAATTCCTTCTTTGTATCTGCACTGAAGATGTAATTACACGAAAGCGCTCTGCTTCGTTAGTTTACTTTTTCCTAGTGGTTATTTACGCATATATATATATATATATATATATATATATATATGTATATATATATATATATATGTATATATATATATATATATATGCAGAAAAAACACCAAGGAAAAAGATAAACTGATGACCAAGCGCTTTCGTCTATTCAGACATCCTCAGGGTACATAGAAATGAAAAAGGACACAAGAATATATACACAGAGTATAAGGTCAGGAAGGGAACCGGGAAAGGTTGTGAGGCTCTATTGTCGACCTGACCCGTTCGCGGCAGCGGACGTTTGGGCCACTACGAGTATCTTTTTCACGATGAAATTGTCCAGTTTGTACATACCATGACTTAAATTTAAGTTATTGACAAATGTATCTTTGATCAGACTGGATTCTATTATATTTCTAGTCAAATATGACTTATTTTTAACAATTTCTTTAGCACCCTCCCAATTTATGCAATGATTAAAATCCCTTAGGTGAATAAATAATGCATTAGAAATTTGCCCACTCTTGACGCTATACTGATGTTGTTTTAACCTTACTTTTAATTCTTTTCCAGTCTGACCAATATAGCATTTGTCGCAATTTTTACATGGAATTGAATAGATGCATCCTTCTTCCTTATAAGGAGAGTTTTTAATTAAAAGACTTCTAACTGTATTGGAGTTCTTAAATGCCACTTAAAAGTTGAAAGTCTTAAGAATGTGAGGTAGTTTGACGAAATTCTCGTTGAAAGGCAGCACAAGTGGGTTTTTTACATTAAAGGTTTTATTAGCTTTTTCCTCGTAGAAAGATTTCTTTGCCGATTTATAACAAATCTCCACGAGGTGCTTAGGATATTCTTATTTTGAAGCTATGTCAAATATTTTTAAGAGTTCATCATCCAAAAACTCCGGACTGCAAATTCTATGGGCTCTCAGAAACATTAATGACAACACTGACATCTGTGTCCTGCAATGATGAGACGAGTAAAAATGTACGTATGAAAGGATATTAGTGGGTTTCCTATAGACGTCAAATTTGAAGGACCTTTCCTTTCTGTAAATCATTACATCAAGGAAAGGTAAATGATTATTTTCTTCTATTTCCATGGTGAATTTAATGGAAGGGACCAAGGCATTGAGTTTAGTTGAGAACAAAGAAGGATAATCATTTGCAGGCCAAATACATAAGATATCATCAATGTATCTGCACCATGTGACATAATGGGGAAGAATCTTAGGTAATAACTTAGTTTAAAAAAAAATCATGTAAAGATTGCTAAGAACTGGAGAAAGTGGGTTACCAATAGCCATATCAAACTTTTGCTGGAAATAATTACCGTCAAATACAAAATTTGAGTCAACAATGCATAATCTAATTAAATTAATGATAGTGGTGGTAGGTAGTGGCAACTCCTGTTTCTTCAATTCTTCTTCAAGGTACACCAACAGATCAAAGACAGGTACATGAGTAAATAATGAAGTAACATCATAACTTATCTATTTAAAATGGTAATTTAAATTTAGGTTATTAAGCTTACCAACTAAATCTACATTGTTCTTAATGTGATTACTGGAGATGAAGCCTACAAGAGGACTTAAAATAGACACAAGCCACTTAACCCTTTAAACACCGATGAAAAGTATCTTGTCATTTGGTCAAATAAAACAAAAAATCATAAAACACCAAAATGTTTGATCAAACACCAGGAAAATATGACGTCAGTTCTCGCGCGGTCAAGCCGCATCAGATGATATTCGGATGTACGGGCCGGCGCGAGGCCTACTATATCCGGTGTTTCGTATTTACACCACAAGCGACTAACATGAGTTGAATGGGTTAAATAATTCATAACTGGCAGATCCTATGGAACAAGTAATAGGTCTCACTGGGTTATCAGACTTGTGGGTTTTGATTAATCCATACATGTATGGCAGAGAAGGTGAAGTGGATGAAAACTCTTTGATTAAGTGGTCATGACCTTTTAAAAGTTGTTTCAATTTTGATCTAAATTTGTTGTTGACGGACTCTAAAGGATTTTTCTTTAACTTAGTGTATGTGTTTTCATCACTCAATAAAGTTTCCATTTTGTCAATGTAATCCATATGTGTATGGATTAATCAAAACCCACAAGTAAACATGTAGTGAACATTGAAAAAAAATTATTTTGAGAAGAATGGATAATTCTATGGATAGGGATGACATGTAATAAAGAATATGGAATTACTAAGTGTAGGCCTTATGGTCTTTTATAGTTTCCCCCATTCATACGTTTTCGTGTTCTTAAATCATGACGGATTGTATATTTTAATCTGATTACCTGACTTTATTTCCCAGCCAAAAGTGCGACATTTTTATGACATTTTTCCTATAATTTTATCACCGACTACCATAATTAATTGTTACTTTTTCATGCGACGTTTTTCTAGTTAAAATTGTGACTGTTTTTCTATGACCCTTTTTCTTCCTGTGACGTTAATACTGGACACCTGTTCAACTAAGAGTGGTCTGTTGAAAATGTTGAAAATATTTAGAAATGTATTCTCTGGTTGTACAATTTATGCACTGTGGTGATTGTGGACAAATTTATGTATACTCGTATAACCAGCGAGAGGTTTAGTCATACTCAGCTAATGTATGCACGGACACTACACTGAATTATAATCATGTTCAAAAAGAGAACACAGTAATAATACTTTTATATGAGAGCGTATAAGCACACACACACACACACACACACACACACACACACACACACACACACACACACACACACACACACACACACACACACACACACACACACACACACACACACACACACACACACACACACACACACACACACACACACACACACACACACACACACACACACACACACACACACACGACTCGACGGGGCAGTGGTAGCGTTCGCAGTTGCTGCTACAGTGGTCCTAGTTCGAATCCTGCCCAGGGCTGATATAACTTCAGTATCGCTGCGCTGCGAGTCGTTACTCCAATTCTCGTGGGCGGTGAGTTGAGGACGTGTGTGCGTGCAAGGTCACAGCATTACCCATAGATTGGTCATATATGAGTTCTGAGTTCTTCCGGGAGGGAAATAGCTGTCGATCACGAGTTCAACACGCGATCCAAGACCATGGTGAATCTCTCTTTCTCGCTCTCTCTCCCTCTCTCTCTCTCTCTCTCTCTCTCTCTCTCTCTCTCTCTCTCTCTCTCTCTCTCTCTCTCTCTCTCTCTCTCTCTCTCTCTCTCTCTCTCTCTCTCTCTCTCTCTCTCTCTCTCTCTCTCTCTCTCTCTCTCTCACACACACACACACACACACACACACACACACACACACACACACACACACACACACACACACACACACACGCACGCATGCACGTACACACGCAAGCACACCACACACACACACACACACACACACACACACACACACACACACACACACACACACACACACACACACACACACACACACACACACACACACACACACACACACACACACACACACACACACACACACACACACACACACACACACACACACACATACACACACACACACAATGGGACAAGAGAGAAAGAAAGGACACGATAAGAAACTAAAGAAGGACAGTTACAGAAGAGACCTGAAAAAGAACAGTTTCCCACACAGAGTGATTGATGTCTGGAATAAACTAAACAGTGAAACAGTCAGTGTCAGAACTATACATGTGTTTAAGAATAAACTGGATGTGGAGAGATATGAAAACGGTTCACAACGAGCATAGCTCCCGTCCCGTAAAATACAACTAGGTAAACACACACACACACACACACACACACACACACACACACACACACACACACACACACACACACACACACACACACACACACACACACACACACACACACACACACACACACACACACACACACACACACACACACACACACACACACACACACACACACACACACACACACACACACACACACACACACACACACACACACACACACACACACACACACACACACACACACACACACACACACACACACACACACACACACACACACACACACACACACACACACACACACACACACACACACACACACACACACACACACACACACACACACACACACACACACACACAAACATACACACACTGTATGTGGTAATACACACATACATATACCAAGGCTTTTTTCCCCTTACAAGGGAGGTAGCCAAAAAGAAAAAGGCATAAAATCATTCCCACCCATTTCATCCCTAAATACAGTCCACTCCCCTCCACCCTCCCTCTTATCTTAGCACCTCCTGGATGACGGGTCATCCCTGCACCTTGTCCACTGCCCTGGGTTAGAGGCAGTATCGCAAGGCACAGCACATCCACAGCAAGGTCGCTTCATTAAATTTGTGGCCCCCCCTCTCCGTCCCCCCATGAATGGAATAAACTTCCTACACAGGTAGTGCAATGTAGTTCAGTTCAAAGCTTTAAGAATAATTTAGATAAATACCTAAGTAAGATGCTATAATGATTATGATTTATCTTATATTATTTGTTTTTGTTTTGTTATCATTTGTCTGTCTGATTTTCATTTATTATTAATTATATGTCAATTTATTATTATTTACTATTTACCTGTTTGTTTACTATTTAACTATACCTATGCATTTATTTATGTATTTTATTTGTTATTTACATTATCATAGTTTTTATTTATTATTTTATTATCAATATGATTTTTTTTTCGCATTCGACCTAGATATGGATCAAAAGGTCTCCTGTCGGCATGCTCCGCCTTTGTAATCCTTTGTAAAAGGAGAAGATGGGGAGAAATCCCTTCGGGCTGCGTCAAATTTTGCTCACACATACTACCTCAACCCCCATTCCCCCACCCATTTCACCTCATGCATCACAACATCATCCATATACAACCATTCTCCATTCACCCCTGTCTTCTGTCCTCTCCCGTCCTTCTTCAACAGACATTCCCCTCTTCCCCAAAGCCCCCTTCACCCCATCCATTCACCTCATCCTAGGACGTCCCCTCATGTTCACTCCCTCCACATCTGCCTTCCATACCTCTTTTACTAGTCTTTCTTCACTCATTCTTTCCATGTGTCCAAACCATCCTAATACTCTTTCATCAACCCTATCTCCCACCTCCCTTTCCACCCCTGTTCTCCTCCTCACCTCCTCATTTCTCAATCTATCTAGGCTAGTAACCTCCATCATACTTCTCAGACACCTCATCTCAAACACATTCAAACTCCTTATCTCTTCATCTCTTATGTTCCATCTTTCTGCCCCATACAGTGCTGTTGGCACAATCACTTCTTCATACAGTCTCCTCTTAGCATCCATTCCTAAATGTGGTAATGGCTGCAGGATATACATATTCAATATTTTAGGAACTTTGACACTCCAACGGAGCAGAATACCACAACATTCTTTTGTGACGAGGCAGTTTTCCACCCAAAGGAAAAGTACTGATGAGATCTAACTTTTACTCTCCCATGTTTCTGTTACCAGCAATAAATCTCTTGTTCATCATTTCTATGGTTCCACCTTTTTCGTTTGCAATGTTCCTATTGCAGGACCGGCCTATCCCGTGAGGGACGATACAGCCTTTGTACATCACCATGGCGGATTAATCCGGCTTGGTAAGGTTGTACGCATGATGAGAAGTGCTGCATGTGAAGTTGTTGGTATACTGGAATAGTTGTAGCGGTGATTGAAGTCTGACGTCAGTGTAATTAGCTCGACCAGACTGAATAGGTGATAGCGTATATATGCGACGCTGACCTACCGCCTCTGACCTACTGCCGTTGTTGTGGAGAGGAGCTGGAAAGCCATGAAAGTATTTCTCACTTACTGGTGCATTGTTTGTCGATGTCAAAATATACATGTATTGATCCAACGTTGCCCCCAGATGAATGAAACAATAAGTACGTCTTTGTATTAAGGAATAAAGCAATCGCTGGAAGCGAGGGTTCATTTAAGTTATTGTCCCTTCTCGATTTCGTAAAAAAACAGTAATTCTTCTTTCAGTCATTATATAATATAATGCCTGTTTTTGCTATCTAGTTTCGAACAAAAGGTCGTAACTGAAAGCACATAAAGCCACCGTCACGCATTAAAGATTCCCGTCAAAAGTTGTAAATTTGAAAAGGTGCAAGACGATTTTGCTTACACTATTCTAGACCTCCCAAAGAGCAATTCAACAATGTGTCTATATTCATATAGGTTTAATTTTTCTAAGATCGTCATTCAGCATCTCATTATGTGACGCAAAGGTGATTTGATATTTGAAGATACGAAAAATAGGAGACTGTATCCTAAGTCGTTTCTACTCGATGGAATTCGCTTGAGTCGCGTTACAGTGTCTGAGAGAAGT
>NC_134813.1:16561657-16574157 GCF_046742065.1 Oratosquilla oratoria
TATTTTCATCTCGTACTCTCCAAGCACTACCGACGTTCAACATGGGAGGTGATGCTCTCCCTCATTGCACACAGTACACATACCTTGGAGTACCAGCCCGGATCACTCCAGCCATACCGACTCGACAACGTATCCATCCCCTTGTTAATGATCTCCTTGATCGTCTGCAGGCCTGTCTTTGTAGATCTTACAGCCGCCTACGATACAGTCAATCATAGGGCACTCCTCTTGAAAGTCGCCAAAACACTACAGAATCACACCTTGGTTCCCATCATCCAGTCTCTTCTAACAAACCGCCGTTTCTATGTGGAAATGGATGGCAAGAAAAGCAGGTACCGTTTCCAGAAGAACGGACTCCCACAAGGATCTGTGTTGGCTCCAACACTGTTCAACATTTATACCAATGACCAGCCACAGTATCAGAATACCCATAGGTACATCTATGCAGATGATCTGTGCATTGCCACTCAGTCTGATTCCTTCAACACCATCGAAGACCGACTATCAGAGGCCCTAACCACACTCTCCACGTACTACAAAAAGTGGCATCTCAATGCGAACGCAAACAAAACACAGGTGTGTGCATTCCACCTTAAAAATCACCAAGCCAAGATAGAGCTACGAATCAGATGGAACAACACTGATCTGGCACACCACCCACACCCTGTCTATTTAGGTGTTACTCTCGACAGGACTCTCTCTTACAAAGAGCATATCAACAAGTTGATTGGAAAAATCTCAACCAGAAACAACCTCCTCAGCAAACTTGCCACCACCAGCTGGGGAACAGATCCAAACACCCTGCGACAAACAGCTTTGGCACTGTGTTACTCCACTGCAGAATATTGCGCACCAGTATGGGCCAGGTCATGCCATGCACACAAAATAGAATCAGAACTGAACAGGTCGTGTCGAATAATTACAGGTACCCTAAAACCAACGCCATTACATACTATCTACAGACTGGCAGGGATTCCACCTCCCCACATTCGGCGCGAAATAATTACCAAGATAGAAAAATATAAACAACAAAATGATCCCAGGCATCCACTATACGGTCACCTTCAGGTTGGACAGAGACTGAAGTCTCGCCAAAGCTTCATGACGGTGGAGGGACTGGATCCAACCCAAGCTGTGGCCCATAGACTAAAATGTTGGCAGGAATATGACAATCTGGGCCATAACGAGGCCATACCATGCCCAAACGAGACCTTGCCCCCAGGAGCAAACCTAACCAGGAAGGACTGGGTTACCTTAAACAGAGGAAGAGCCAAGGTGGGCAAAACGAAAGAAAACAAACACAAGTGGGGATACACCAATAGCCCTCAATGTCCCTGTGGCGAAGTACAGACGATGGTCCACGTCCTCCGGGAATGTCCATTGAGTCCCCATTGCTCCGACCAAGACCTTAGGGAAGCAAATGAAACTGCCCTTATATGGACGCGGTTCTGGTGCGACAAGATATGATGACCCCTATCAAGTGGCTTGCCACAAATTCCACCGGCGTTTCACTACCAATGGTCAGAACTCTATGCACCACATTTCTTCGATCACTCGTTGACTACTTATCACCTGCCCTTTGTCAACTTCCCAGGAGAGCTTTGGAACCTCTCGAAAAATTCCAAAATAGAATAATGAGATTTATCTTAGGTTGCCCTCCTTCGACTCGCATCGTTAACATGCAAAGTGAACTTGGTCTACCCTCGCTCGTAGAGAGAATATATGCTAACATAATGTGACATCATAAAGCTTTACTCTGAGACAACGAATCCAGACACTAGATTTCTTTTTTATGGTGCAATATCTGCATGGAAAACATAACTTTACTCAGTGTTGTTCATACGTTTTGTGATATTTGTGTAGGAAGTGATCAGTTTAATTGGAAAAACGAAAAGCGACTAACTATTTTTCAAGCTGAATTTGTCATGCTGTTGCGTTCTTCAGTTGAACTACTTGCTTTAAAGGCAGTAGAGTAATTCATAATGTATTTGTATTCGGGTGACAATGTCGTGCATTAATCACGGTGAGACTGGGCTAGGTATTTTGGGTCACCAAAAATTCTAAACTATTTTCAATGTGTTGATGAAATCCTGCCTTCCCTTCCCTTTTTCTCTTATTCTACGTCTTATTCACACTCAGTGTATGAGTTGTATATATATATATATATCGCACAAGACTAAACTCCGTCTTCATTTCTTGAAAAATTGCCTACAAGAACAGGTTGTGCCTAAATCGATTTTGAACAATCGACTGTTGAGGATGTGTGATAAACCCTTTGAAGAATTTCACCGCATAATCTTACAGAAACATATTGATATAACCAGAATTGAAGTTCGTGAATCTTTTGATATGACTAAATCTTTAAAAAATAATTTTCAAAGAGCTATCCCAGAAAATTTGAAACATAGACTACTTGATTATTGTTATAGTAAATTAAGACATTCGTGTAACGTTCTTAGTGAGAAACTTAACAAAAAACTGTCTCTATTGATTAAAGACAGTGATTGGTCCAAGCATGCCAACCCTAATTTTGTTATAAATTTATCTGATAAACCTTTAAATAGTGCTACAAAATGTGCTCTAGGATATGGTCTTAGTTTCGCAGCAACTCAACACGAAGTTGATTATGTTAATGTGGCCAAAGGGTTTTGCAACTTGGAAAAATTTGGTGAAGTCTCTACTCAAAATATCAACATCAGCAAGGGTTTTGTATATGCTTCTTTATCAGCACCCGGTATTCCAAATTGTCCTAAAAGGTTTTTTAAGTCTTACCGTGAGTTAAAAAGAGATGAACAGTTACACATCACTAGAGCTGATAAAAGTAATTGCATTGTCATTCTTAAAACAAATTAGATTACATTGAAAAAATGGGAACATTATTGGGAGATTGTAAAACATATACAAAACTTACTAAAAACCCGCTTGAATCTGTAAACAGTGAGTTTAATCGCAATGTTAAAAAGATTCTGAAAGGGCATAAACATCTGATAAAACATTTTTCTTCTTTGTCCCCTTCCTTGCCTTACATGTATGGATTGATTAAGACCCACAAACCTGGTTATCCAGTTAGACCTATCATCAGTTCCACAGGATCCGTCACTTACAATTTGTCCAAATGGCTTGTTACTATTTTGAGTCCTTTAGTGGGTACTATATCTTCTTCCCACGTCACAAATAACGTTGATTTCATTAATTATTTGAATAATCTAGAAATTTGTTATGATTTTAAACTAGTTAGTTTTGATATAACTTCGCTCTTCACCCGTGTTCCCGTAATTGACTTATTGGAATATCTTGAAGAAGAATTATTATCAAAACATGGCTTGCCACTTCCAGCTAAAACCATAATTGAACTTATTAAGTTGGGTATTGTAAATTGTAAATTTGTTTTTAATGGTGAATTCTATGTACAAAAATTTGGTATGGCAATGGGAAATCCTCTGTCCCCAGTACTTAGTAACTTGTACATGGAATTCTTTGAGATGAAACTACTACCTAGGATGCTTCCCCAACAAGTTGTGTGGAAAAGATATGTTGACGATATCTTGTGTCTTTGGCCAGTTAATCTTAACTTAGATTTATTTCTTGAAAAACTAAATGGTATGGTCCCTTCAATCAAACTTACTTTTGAAATAGAAATAGAGAATAAGTTGCCATTTTTGGCTATTTTAATTCATCGAAATGGTAAACAATTTAAATATGACGTTTATAGAAAACCTACTAATGTCGCATCATATGTCCACTTTTACTCGGCTCATCATCAGAAGACAAAACATTCTGTCTTTAGTTCTATGTTTCTTAGAGCTTACAGGATATGTAGCCTGGAATTTTTGGATGATGAGCTGAGGAAGATATATAGCATAGCTTCTGAATTAAAATATCCAAAGCACTTAGTAGACACATCTCATAAAATGGCTTACAAAACTTTCCATAACACCTCACACGTAAGAAAAGTATTTGACAAAAAGAACCTTTTGGTTCTTCCTTACAGTGAGAAATTAGTTGGTCTGCCTAATATTCTCAAACAATTCAACATCAACTTGGTTTTCAAAAATAATAATACTATAAAAAGTAAGCTCATTAAAAATTCACCTGAAGTAAATGAGGGTTGTGTTTACTCTATTCCATGCCTTAAATGTAACAAGTTTTATATCGGCCAAACTGGTAAAGACTTAAAAACTAGGATAAATCAGCACAAATATAGTGTAAGGAGTGGGCAAAGTTCCAGTGGCCTTTTTGTCCATGTAAGAGACCACAATCATCCTATTGACTGGGATAATTCTAATGTAATAATTTCTTGTAGATCCTTATTAGAAAGAAACATTATTGAATCCAGTCATATTAAACAAACCTTTGACCATAATATCAATTTAAGTTTAGGATTATTTAAGCTTGATGATTTTGTTATTGATAAAATTGTAAGAACTTCTCCAAGTGCTACTAAGCCGGGGTGACGTAACGTCATGGACCAAACGTCCGTATATGTAAACATCGGCTCTACCTGATTGTGAAGCATCTTGTGTGTCCTTCCCATGTTCCTAGCTTGTCTTCTACTTTATGTATATATATCCACCTTTGTCTCTGTAACTGTGTATTCCTTGATAATGTCTTAAATAGACGAAAACGTTCGGACTAAGCTTCTTATTTCCCAGTGTTTTTTCTGCATATTATTTTCACGTGTGCCTTGTGAATTACTGCAATATATATATATATATATATATATATATATATATATATAGAGAGAGAGAGAGAGAGAGAGAGAGAGAGAGAGAGAGAGAGAGAGAGAGAGACATTGGGACAAATTATGGGAAAGGTGGAGGGGGAAACACGGGTCTTTATCTGATTATCGAGTTTATTCCTGACCGGTTTCGCTTACAATAGCTTCTTCAGAGGAGTGTTACTCTGGGTCGAAGTTGGCGGTGTATATAGTGAGTCAGGCCCACGTTCCCTCCTTGTGGAGTGGTTGGTGGCTGGTTCCAGTACATGTCAAACAGCACCGGTACAATATAATACAATAATAGTAATATAATAATAATACAACACAACACGATCTATGATACAATATACAATATAAATTATAATATATAATATAATATACCAAATCATATCATGGTATATCACATTATAATACAACATAATAATTAGCATCGATACATAATCAATAATAATAAGAATAAATATACGAGTTTTGAAAAATGGAAATACATATGAAAATAAATGTCACCGTGATATTTTGTCACCGTGTTATGTCTGAGTTGTCCTGGGCGTCTTTCATCACACATGACTGCCGGACACAGCACGGGCCGGGAGATGGGAGAAATGGAGTGGACGGAATGAAAGACGCCCAGGACAACTCAGACATAACACGGTGACAAAATATCACGGTGACATTTATTTTCATATGTATTTCCATTTTTCAAAACTCGTATATTTATTCTTATTATTATTGATTATGTATCGATGCTAATTATTATGTTGTATTATAATGTGATATACCATGATATGATTTGGTATATTATATTATATATTATAATTTATATTGTATATTGTATCATAGATCGTGTTGTGTTGTATTATTATTATATTAGTATTATTGTATTATATTGTACCGGTGCTGTTTGACATGTACTGGAACCAGCCACCAACCACTCCACAAGGAGGGAACGTGGGCCTGACTCACTATATACACCGCCAACTTCGACCCAGAGTAACACTCCTCTGAAGAAGCTATTGTAAGCGAAACCGGTCAGGAATAAACTCGATAATCAGATAAAGACCCGTGTTTCCCCCTCCACCTTTCCCATAATATATATATACATATATATATATATATATATATATATATATATATATATATATATATATATATATATTTATATATATATATACATATATATACATATGTATATATATATATACATATATATATATATATATATATATATATATATGTTTGTTTGTGTGTGTGTGTTGTGTGTGTGTGTGTGTGTGTGTGTGTGTGTGTGTGTGTGTGTGTGTGTGTGTGTGTGTGTGTGTGTGTGTGTATTCACTTGGTCTTTTGGATCACGTGTTCGACTCGTGATCGACAGCTATTTCCCTCCTGGAAGAGAGCTCAGAGCTCGTAGGTGTGTGTGTGTGTGTGTGTGTGTGTGTGTGTGTGTGTGTGTGTGTGTGTGTGTGTGTGTGTGTGTGTGTGTGTGTGTGTGTGCGTCTGTGTGTGTGTGCTAATAAGAACACGGGTACATGTGTTCACTTATGCAAAGTAGACCACTTGGAAAAAGAAACTATACGAAAGCGCTCTGCTTCGTTAGTTTCTTTATCAAAGTGGTCTACTTTGCATATATATGTATATATATATATATATATATATATATATATATATATATATATATATGTATATATATATATATTAGTGGGAAGTGGGAAGTGAGAAACCCCTAGCAGGGCTAGCCTGTTCATGAATTCGACACGGTATCCACAGTGCTGATGCGCGGTCCTATTCAGAGTAACATTTGTTTTATTTCTATTTCTCATACATTGTTTGTTAAAATGCCGATGTATCCTTCAGTACCATGTAAGCAACAGGCCAGTCAGTCAGCCAGCCAGCTCGTGGTATTAGTTAAAGCGTCGCCGTCATATAGCACCGTATTTCACACACCCATAACCCCGACACCCCACTGACCCCTACACCCCCACCGACCCCCACACCCCAACTGATCCCCACACCTGCAAAGACGCCCTCCCTCAACCCACACCACACCTCAACCTTTAACCCTAACGATTCCGACCATTCGACCCACTCACGGTCACATCAAACTCATCCAAGCACTTTCATCTTTCATGCTACTTTTTTTTATTTTTTCTATCCTCTTTCTTCCTTTGTTTCTTTCTTTTCTTTTTAGTCCTGTGACAGACACAGTAGCGCCCTCCTAACATCCCAATTTGGAAAGAGAGAGAAAATAATCATGACATTAGAATAAATTTTGCCTAAGTATAAACTCATTATATATTTCTATCTGTCTACTAATATATGTTCTTCTCAGTCTTGGAGAGAGATCTCAAGGTCAAAGATACCAGTATATATCTAAATCTTATCAAGCCATTTTATCTTAAGAAAATGGGACAAGACTGTCCCAGAGAGAAAAGACAGAAAGGGGAAGGGTAATAGGGCAATAAGCTGAAACATTTGATAAAGGAAGTAGGAGCCTAAGCTTCGTGGTGATTGCCTGCAGCTAAATTTGTCTGTTCCAGTCACTGCCAAAAGCATATCTAGCGGAAAATTTTAATCCCTAGTCTCTTTGAGGGAATAAAATCCTCCCCATGAGTTGGTTTGTTGCTGACGGAACCGGAGTCCTACAGAAGCAAGGAAATATTTCAACCATGAAATTATTTTTTCAACAGACTTCATATTACAGTGTATTTTTCAACCTGTGGTGTACATTAAGAACTTGTTTTATTGATGATGTTAGGATAATTGTTTACTATGTGTAATTGTACTTTGGGAATAGATTTGGTCCTGAGGCTGACACATTCAGTGGAGGGGATAATGAGGGATTTCCTCTGAGCAAATTATTTAGTGAAGTATCAAAGAAGCTGGTTGTAGTTTACCGAAGGTCTTTATCCAGGACCCAGAAAGAGTAGGCCAGTTTTATCAAGTGGAATTTCTCGCAATAAACCTCTAATTCGTACTTCATTGCATTTAGTGTTTTATCAAATCGCTAATTATTTTGTATCATTAACTCTCAAATCAGGCACTTCAGTCATTTTTCTTATTGTCTCTGATATATAGCTTATCTTCAAACCCAGTTTGTCATATTTCTGAAGTTCTCTTACGTTCTAATCTATTAAAAATGCACCAAGAATTTGACTTGACAGCACGCATATTGTAAATTTGCATGAAATTTGCCAACTCTGTTCAGTCAATGATTTTAGCGTTTCCAGCCCTGTCTTCAAACGTTGCTATGAAGTCCCAATAATGATCATCATCAAAATTCTGATTCTAACTTGGGAGACATCTATCATTCTACATAAGTTTGCAAGACTTGCCTCACGTGGGAACTGTAATTTGGGTATGCGGCTTTACGCATTCTTTCGTGGATTTGTGTGATAACGCGTATTAACAATTGAGATGTGCCTTTCCATTATATCTTAACTACTTTATGACTTTCTTGCTATTTTTATGAGCTTGCATTCGTGTAGATGCCGAAAAGGATAAAGTGGCAAAACAACTAAGGGCTATAACAAGGGTGATGCAGGCAAGGTCATCATATTAAGACAGCAGGGCAGGACTCGCAGTATCGGATTTATATTAGACAGATTTCATTCTAAGAAGGAATTAGGCAAGAACTGCTTTACCAATAGATTGGTTAACGAATGGGATAGACTTAGTAACCACTTAGGGAGCGGTGAAACTATCAGTTGTTTTAAGAAAAGGTTAGATAACTTTATGGATGGGGATTATAGGTGGTAGTGGACATGGAACTGCATAATATAGGCCTTATGGTCTCTTGCATTCTGTGCAGATGCTTTGAGACATCTCTAGAGGACAGTGACACTGAAACAGGTGATCTGGTGACGGGGACATACTGTATTGTGCAAACAGACGTGATCAGGGAAGAAAAAACTGGATAACTTTTATGGGCTGCGCAATCTAAAATCTTGACACGAACGTTGATGGGCCTGACACATGCGCAATCACTCTTTGGCCTGTGAGCAGAACCACCACCAACATCATAAAATAAAAGAAAAACATATACACGATTTCAGAGGGTACAATGCGTTACTCCAGTGACAACTTCCTATTTTAGAGACAGCTGTAATTTTCTCTCCTCTCCATACATACACATCATATCCTCCTGAGAATATCCACTGGTTATGCGGTCTCTGAACAAATTAAAGGACGCAAATAAAATCTACAAAATATACTGAGTAGAAAACAATCTAGACTACCATAACAGTAAAAATATATAAGGGTAGGTTAGACCTGTTATTTTCAGAGAATAAAAAGAGGAAAAGAAGTGAGATTATCTTGTTGAGGGTTAATGAAGGAAAGAGATCACTCTGATGAAGATCTCATAATTTAGGGGCGAGAGGGGCGAGAGAACGCCACATGGTCATTGAAACAAATACATCTATCTGTCTATATATATATATATATATATATATATATATATATATACATATATATATACATATATATGTATATATATATATATATTTATATATATATATATATATATATATATATATATATATTCATCCAACCATCAATCTATTTATCTATCTACAAGTATATACTAATAGGCTTCTTCCCCTAATAAGGGAGGTAGACAGCCAAGGAATGCACCTACCCCCATCCATCTCAGCCCTACCTATCATTCATTCCTATTTTACCATACCTCCGTGCCTGAAATATATATAAAAAACACAGTGTGTTTTGTTCAAAAGAGTCCAATTTTACTCAAATCTACAAGAAGATATAGTTCAAGCTAAAGCCATGTAAGCTTGGTAAGCTTATGATAAGTGGAGAAATGCAGACGGGGTGTAAAAAATGTACCTCTTTTTCTGGATGTTATGAATAGATAAGTACTCGTACAGCTATATGATAAAAAACACACACATACATACACACACGCGCGCGCATATGCATACACACACATGCACACACACACACACACACATATGCATACACTCACACACATGCACACACACACACACACACATGTACACACAGACACACACACATACACATACACATACACAGACACACACACACGCACATGAATGCAAACACACACACACACACACACATGCATACACACACACATACGCACATGTACACAGGCACACACACACTCACACAGACACACATGCACACACGCAGACATACACATACACAAAACACACACACACACACACACACACACACACACACACACACACACACACACATACAATCGAAAGAAGGTCTTTGATATGGTGCCTCACAATCGACTTCTGTGGAAATAAGAGCACACTGTAGGACTAAGAGGTAAAATACTCGAATGAGTCAAAAAAATTCTGAAGTGCAGGTACATGAAGATATACGTTAAGGACAAGATATCAGGAGGGCAACGACCAGTGAAGTACCACAAGGTTCGGTGCCGGCATCTATCGTATTTCTTACCTATATTAATGATATGATGAAAGTAACAAGGTATACTAACATGTACACGGTTGATGCAAAGATCATGAGAAGAATGAAGAGGACTGTCAGCTGTTGTATATGAGGCGTGTTTTTAAAGTAAGTACCGTTTTGAAATAAAAACGAAACAAATAGACTTTTCGTAACAATTTCATTTTTACGTGAAAGCCTGTACTGTAATCTACTTTTGAACATATATACGGAATCATCTGACTGTGTTTAATTTTTTGTGAGTATTTGAAATGCCTCCTCCCATTAAGAATGCCGTCGACTGTGAAATACGCGCTTTGATTCGTTTTCTTACTGCTAAAGGCGTGAAAGCGGCTGAAATTCATTGTCAGAGCAGTGAAGTGTATGGAGAAAACATTATGAGTGATATGATGGTGCAGAAATGGGTGAGAGCTTTTAAAGATGGCCGTAATCGGTAGGTCACTACAACACTTGTCACAAACTAGCCCTGGTTCGAATCTTTGGCCGTACCGCGTTTCAATTTATGCATGTTGGCCTCCGAGGTGTACTGATGTTATTGGCTTAGAATTAAAGTGTGTGGTGGTTGATATATATATATGTATATATATATATATATATATATATATATATATATATATACATATATATATGTATATATATATACACACATATATATGTATATATATATATATATATACATATGCACATATATATATATATTCGGATGTAACCAAGAATAGATCATTTCAATCTAAAATAAACAATAGCTCCAAAAGGCCATCATTCAACTATTTCTTATTCCTTGGAAAACAAATCAAAGGATTACAAAGGATTACAAAGGCGGAGCATGCCGACAGGAGACCTTTTGATCCATATCTAGGTCGGATGCAAAAAAAAAAAAAAAAAAAAAAAAAAAAATCATAATAATAAATTAAAAATATAATAATGTAAAAATAACAAATAAAATACATAAATAAATGCATAGGTATAGTTGAATAACAAACAAAAAGGTAAATAGTAAATGATTATAAATTGACATATAACTAATAATAAATGAAAATCAGACAGACAAATTATAACAAAACAAAAACAAATAATATAACATAAATTATAATCATTACAGCATCTTACTTAGGTATTTATCTAAATGATTCTTAAAGCTTCGAACTGAACTACATTGCACTACCTGTGCAGGAAGTTTATTCCATTCATTAACTACACGGTTGGCAAAGTTGTTTCTACCTACTTCCAAATTGAATCTATTTCCGGACAGTTTGAGACCATTGTTTCTTGTCTGATTCTCATTCAATGTGAAAATTTGGTCACTTTTGATGTTGTCAATTCCCTTTAAAATCTTAAAGACCTGTATCAAGTCACCTCAAGCGGGTAGAAAGATATGGGAGCGTTGATCAAAGACAACCTATTCATCTGACAGACATATTATCAAGATTGTGGAAGAGACGTATGAGTTGCTGGGGAACATTGAGGTACTTTTTCATTATACAGATGAAGTAGCGAAAAGAAAGAAAGAAAAAACTCAAGTGGAAGATAAGCAGGATGAGGAGAATACAATAAGCAGCAATCAAATTTGTTTACAATCCTGTTAGATAAGCCGCACGAGAACAGGTGACTTGGTAACAGTGTCCAAGATGTTATATGTGAGGGACCCAGGGCAGTATTAACAAAGGACATCTCTCTTTCTCTCTCTTCCTCACACACACACACACACGCTCAAACACACACACACACACACACACACACACACACACACACACACACACACACACACACACACACACACACACACACACACACACACACACACACACACACACACACACACACACACACGGTGGCGCGGTTGGTAGAGTCTCGGACTGTTCAGGACTGTCAGGACTGTCAGGTACCTGGTTCGAATCCTGCCCAGGGCTGAAATTATTTCAGTATTGCTGCGCTTCGTGTCGTTACTCCAACTCTCGTGGGCGGGTAGTTGGGTGTGTGTGTGCGTGTAAGGTCACAGCATTACCCATAGATTGGTCATACGAGCTCTGAGCTCTCTTCCGGGAGGGAAATAGCTGTCGATCACGAGTCCAGCACGTGATCCAAAGACCAAGGTTAATCAATCAATCACACACACACACACACACACACACACACACACACACACACACACACACACACACACACACACACACACACACACACACACACACACACACACACACACACACACACACACACACACACACACACACACACACACAAACACACACACTCCTACTAAAATGGGGTAGAAGAAATACAAGAGGACACGAGAAGAAACTTAAGATAGGCAGCTTTTCACAAA
>NC_134813.1:16589157-16591657 GCF_046742065.1 Oratosquilla oratoria
TCCAATAAACAGATCAGTCATGGGATTGACTTTAAATATCCTAGCTTCCTCCAAATAGGACAATTGTAGTAACCACTACATTTGGTGACCCTGGAGTGACCGCAGCCAGCCCCGCCAGCCCCGCCAGCCCCGCCCGCCGCCCTGCTGTGACCAGCCCCGCCCGCCGCCCTGCTGTGACCAGCCCCGCCCGCCGCCCTGCCGTGACCAGCCCCGCCCGCCGCCAGCCCCGCCAGCCCCGCCCGCCGCCCTGCCGTGCCCAGCCCCGCCGCCCTGCCGTGCCCAGCCCCGCCGTCCCGGGTTGTCCTGCCCGTCGACCCAGCCTGACCAACCAGCTGCCCACGAACATCGCTGCATACTAATCACGTAAGCATGACGTTAACCGAGCTAATCTCCAAACTCACCCTCCAGGTTAGCGCCCTCCAAGAGCAGGTTGCCAACCTTCAACAACGACCCCCGTCACCAAGATCCTACCGCAACCGCTCCAGGTCTACGTCCAGAGGGAGACCCAAGCACACATCAGGCGTCTGCTACTACCATCGTCGCTTTGGACAAGATGCGAGGAAATGTACACAGCCGTGCACCTTCTCACCGTCACCTTTAAACACGATGGGCGAACGCTAACGGCGCACAGCGTTCGCCAACATACATCGAAACTCTTCTTCGTATTTGATCCACTCTCCAACACCACATACCTCATCGATACCGGAGCTGAAGTCAGTGTCCTGCCTGCCACAGCAAGCCAGCAATCACTGCCGCCGATGTCTTCCCTCTACGCAGCCAACGGCACCAAGATACCCGTTTTCAAGAGGAAGACACTTCAGCTAGAACTCAACCTCCGCCGATCCTTTGAGTGGACCTTCTACGTTGCATCAGTTTCCCAACCCATCCTTGGCGCCGATTTTTTGACCCACTTCGATCTCCTGATCGATATTAAAAATCGCAAGCTCCACGACCCCCTTACATCGATGTCATCCAACGCCAGGCCAACAACCGGAGTAAGTAGCCAACTTTCAACCATCAGTGCTGATAACAAGTTTGCTTCTCTCCTCAGAAACTTTCCTGCCTTGACACAACCTTACTCCACGATGTGAAACACCACGTAGTGCACCACATAGAGACTACGGGACCTCCAGTCTACGCCAAAGCCCGTCGTCTGGCTCCGGAACGCCTCAAGCTAGCCAAGGCAGAACTGGAAGCCCTCATGCGTCAAGGTATCATTCGTCCAAGCTCAAGCAACTGGTCGTCAGCTCTCCACATCGTCCCCAAAAGCAACGGCGACATCAGGCCATGCGGTGACTACCGCGCCCTCAACTCACGAACTGTGATGGATAGGTACCCTGTTCCCAACATACAGGAGTTTTCCTCACACCTTGCAGGAACTCGCGTATACTCCCGGATCGATCTTGTAAAAGCCTTCCATCATATTCCGGTCAACCCGCCTGACATCCCCAAAACAGCTGTCACAACACCTTTTGGCTTGTTCGAATACGTTCGAATGCCCTTCGGCCTCAAGAACTCTGCCCAAACTTTCCAGAGATTCATGGACGAAGTCCTGCGAGGCCTGCCTTTTTGCTTCACCTACATCGACGATGTGCTCATCGCCAGCCCTGACGAAGCCACGCACCAAGACCATCTGAAGCAAGTCTTTACCCGCCTACAAGACTACGGCATCCACATCAATCTCGAGAAATCTGACTTCGGTGTGTCATCCATCAACTTTCTAGGACACACCGTCACACCTTCAGGCGTCACCCCTGTCTCATCCCGCTGCGACGCCATCCAGAGTTTCCCGAAACCTACAACACAGCGCCAACTCAAGCAATTCCTTGGTATGTTAAATTTTTACAATCGTTTCATTCCAGGCTGCGCTCAACTGCTCCAACCGCTCTACTCCATGATCAAGCCGTGCAAGAGGGGACGTTCCATCGTACTCAACTGGGACGTCGAAACTGATGCAGCTTTCATGGCAGCCAAAGAAGCACTCGGGAATGCTACCGCCCTTAGTTTCCCTATTCCTGATGCCATCACTTCCATCTCGACAGATGCTTCAGACACAGGTGTCGGCGCAGTTCTGCAGCAATACATCAACGATGCCTGGAAACCCATCGCCTTCTTCTCAAAGAAGCTCAACAATGCCGAGAAGAAATACAGCGCCTTCGACAAGGAACTCCTAGCCATCTACAAGGCTGTCAACAGGTTCAGGTATTTCGTCGAAGGACGACAATTCCACATATACACCGACCACAAACCAATCACAACAACATTCATTCATAACAAGACAACATACTCCCCTAGACAACTCCGACACATAGATTTCATCTCCCAATTCACCACAGATATTCGTTTTGTTCGAGGTGCAGATAATTGTCCTGCCGATGCCCTCTCGCGCAACATATCTGCAGTCTCTACCTCTCTCATCGACTACGCCGCCATCGCTGCAGACCAAGCTGGTGATACCGAGCTGCAGCGATTGATGGAAAACCCCGCGTTGCAGATGAAG
>NC_134813.1:16601657-16606657 GCF_046742065.1 Oratosquilla oratoria
TTCTTTGTTCACAGCCCTATCATCTGCGCCACCCACCCCATCACCGCCCTCAGCATCATTGCTTCGCGAACTAAACTCCACATTTTCAACTTTGGCAAGTAGATACAATTCACCTTACGTTCCCCAAGTGTTTCCACAGTGTTTTAGTGCTCTCAGTGCATGAACGCGGTCCAGAAACCCAACGTGATACACGGCTATTACACACGCTATAGTTCTAAGATGTCAAACACAAACTCCACCCCACTTCAACCAGTATCATTCACGAAAAACCTACTCACACTTGTTTCACATAAGAACACGTTACCTAAATTTAACGGTTTCAACGTCCCACTCCACACGCTTTTGGCTGACGTACAATCAGAATTAGATCGGACAGGCACTAAGGACGACAAGACTAAGATCACTATTCTCGAATCGAGAATTGACCTCAATGACGCGGTAGCAGGAGACATCGCACAGAGTGATATTTTTCAAGAAACGAAGACATACGACGACTTTCTCAAACAATTTCAACAGTCTTTCACCAAATTCAACCAACTCGGTTCCTTTTAACCACTTTTCGCTCAAGCCAAGACATACAACACTGGATCATAAACAAGAAAAACACGAGAGGTCAAAATAGTGATTTTCTAAGTGAAATTAGGGAAAGCACCACCCATTCTGCCTGGGTAACGGATGGTAAGATCGACCTCGAACACCTTGTCTCCCTCCTCGCATATTTCCGTCTACTCTCACAGCTCCACCCAGACACACTCCAAGCAGCTGATAAATTCGCTTTTACACCAAGTACCACCTTAGCAGAATTCTCTAGAAATTTTTCAGATACATATCAGACACTCTCTTCCATCCACAACCAATCTCTTCCTCTCGTCCCTACTCACACCCTCACAGGAGCGCAGGTCAACACATCTCACTCCCAAACCAATAGATCGTCACAGATGTCACGCTTACACACACATTTGCGCCATCGATCACCCTCAAGAACATCCTTCTTCTACACTTACTGTAATAAACCCGGTCACACCACGAACAGATGCTATAGATACCCAACACAGTCAATCCGTCACTGCGATTACCACGGTGTATGCTACCACACCGCTAAACATTGTCGAGTTCTCCAAGCGCAAACACAGCAGAAACATGTTTCACCACAATGCTCCCCTACCAGGAAAGCACACCATAATACTTCAGCATGACTGCCAGACAGGAGCAACACACGTACCCACACACAAGCTCAATCATACAAGGACTTTGGCTTACACATTCTCCTTGTACTTACCATGGCCAACGCAGGAAATTCCACACCTTCCATGGTTTTCAAGGCTACTGCAAACAACAGCAAACTAACCGTATTCTTAGACACTGGCTCCCCAGTGAACATAATGTCCACATTCACCTTCGAAAACCTCCGTTTGAAAATTAAGAGAGTCACGATCCTAGAGCCCCCTGATATTCACTTAGCTATCCTTGGTAAATTCTCGTTAGACATTTTCCTCCAAGTTCAATGCCTACCCATCCCACTTACGGTCTACATAGCTGATGTCTATTCCCCCCCGACATCCTTATAGGCTTCACCTGGATGCAGCAGAACGACATTGCCATATACCCTACCCAGCACGGCATCCTATATGCCAACTATTTCATCCCTGCCTTGAATCCCCCAAGTACACAAACTGTCAACAAAACACACGTGACCAAGCTAGAGCATACAGACACGTGCTCTCACACTCATGTTCCGCAACAGCACTCCACTTCTAACATGCCCACAATGAGTGACACACATCACACACGCAACATACGTGAGAATGCAGCACACATGTCAAAGTCGGCTAGACGTAACACAAAGCACACCTTGCGCACCGAAAACACATCAGCGTCTAACACTGACACTTTCCCTCTCATGCAAGAGTCCAGCCTGCAATCTGCACCTCTCTCTCAGGTTGCATCTACTTTCACTCCCACTTATGCAGTTATCATCAGTCCAAAAACGCTCTTCCCTCATGAGTACACCAAGGTACAGATACGCGTTTTTCAAGCCCCAGATACCGATGTACTATGCATACCAGAGACATGCAACGTAAATGGTATATCCCTCCTTTCCGCCATCAGCACCACTTCTAAGAAAGGCCATACGTGCATATTAATTGCAAATAATACAAATGCTCCCATCAATCTCACCATTGACACCGACATTTGTGAGTTCTTTGTATATCCAGCACGTATACAAATATTGGAAAACGAAACCCCTTCTCAAATATGCACTGATAAATCAAACGTTTTCAACTCACAGGAGACCATTCAATCATCTCGTTTTTATCCCGTAGATTTCCCTGGTGCTCAATCTCACACTCTGTGACAAATTCAGGCATGGAAATGCGTTACCAGGTGAATCTTTTGTACTCCCAAACCTCACTGAACACCATATATCCCTTCGGAAAAACGCAAAACAACTGTACATCCCTGCATACAGACTACCACATAGCAAACGAAAATTTGTAGACGGTCTCATCACGGATATGATCAAACAGGATATTATAGAGCCCAGCCTGTGTTCCCAAACACGACGGATCATTCCGTCCAGTTGTTGATTTCAGGGAACTTAACAAATTCACTATACCCGAAAGACATCCACTATCTCATCTACACGACATTTTACACTCCATCGGTGAAAACACTATCTTTACGACTCTCGACCTCATGTCGGGTTATTTCCAAATTCCCTTTGCTGCACAGTCCAGACCTCTCACAGCTTTCAGCACAAACAATTGACACTATCAATCCAAACGCCTTGCTATGGGACTTGTTTCAGCAACCTCTGTCTTCACTCGTTTCATGTACACAGTATTAGAAGGAATTATAGGACAATTACTATTCATGTACTTAGATGACATTATCATAGCTTCCAAATCTATTAGTGAACATTTACACACGCTTGAAACTGTCCTCTACCACCTAGCAAAGGCAGGTCTTAAACTGAAACTTAAGAAGTGTTCCTTCCTTCAGAAGGAAACGCGCTTCCTAGGGCACGTCTTTAACTCACAAGTCTTATTAACCTCGCAGGACAAGATCAAGGCAGTCATAAAGTTTCCACGCCCTATTTCTCCTGATCACATCCGATCCTTCCTTAGTCTCTCAGGCTTTTATAGACGGTTTATCAAAGGATACGCTGGCATAGCAGCATCCTTAACCACCTTACGTAAGAAAGACACTCCCTTTAAATGGACACCAGACCAAGAGAAAACTTTCAATGACTTAAGAACAGCTTTAACAACGGCACCTGTCCTAGCTTTCCCCAACCACAAGCTTCCATTCACACTCTACACAGATGCGTCCTACACAGGCATCGGCCCGGTGCTCATGCAACAATACGACTACCATTTCCTCGTCCAAATAAGCAAATGCCACTTTTATTGACCTAAATAAATTATAGGTTTCTCCGACTATTTTATTAATATGCTTATCCGGTGTCATGTCTTTGCTGATCATCACTCCAAAGTCTTTTTCCGAGTTTACTTTTTTGACCGCTTCTTCGCCAATTATATAATCTCTCGATATTCTGTTCTTACTTTTTCCAAATTCCATTATATTCTTGATATTGAATTTCACTTCCCACTTTTGAGTCCATTTCCAGATCTTGTCCAAGTTTTGTTGTAATGAGTTGTAATCCTCCTCCGTTTTTACTTTCTTTAGTATGTTTGCGTCGTCTGCAAAGAAATTCATATAACACTCTACTCCTTCGTCCGTGTCATTTATGTATATAGCAAACATGATTGGGGCCAGTACCGATCCCTGCGGGACACCACTTATCATTTCTTCCCAATTTGAGAATTTGTCTCTAATTTTTCTCCTAGTCAGGAAGTCTCATCCATTCTAATAATTTTCCTCTGATGCCACCTATTGATTCTATCTTCCTTATTAGTTTATTGTGTGGTACCTTATCAAATACCTTTTGTAGGTCCAGAAAGGCACAGTCTTCCCAACCATCTCTCTCTTATATTATGTCTATTTATCTTGATTAGAGGCAGATCAAGTTTGTTGTACATGATCTTCCTTGTCTGAATCCAAATTGATTTGGATTCAGTATAGTTTTTTCTTCCAAATGTTTAACCCATCTATTTTTGACATTTTCGCAAATTTTTGCTACTGTGCTTCTCAGGGAGACCGCTCTGTAATTTGGTGGGTCTTCCTTGTTTCCTCCCTTAGAAATTGGTACAATGTTTGCCTTCTCCCAGTTCTGTTGCACTTTTCCTTCTTTAAGTGAGAATTGAATTATATTGTATATTTTGCCTGTTAATTCATCCATGCATTCTTTCAGTATCCAATATGTAATTCCGTGTGGACCATGTGATTTTCTGACGTCAAGAGTTTTGATTTGGTCGCTGATTTCCTTTTGTGTTACAATTATTTCTTTCATTGAGGGGTATCTCTCTTTCTGTTTCCTCACAGTTAGGTGAGTTTTCTATTGTGAATACTGATTTGAAATGGTTGTTCATAATTTCAGCCATTTCCAGTTCTTCTGTATATTCATGCTTACCTTGGCGACGCTTTTCTATTTCTTGTTTGTTCTTCAGTTTTCCATTTACATAAATGTAAGATAGTTTGTGTTCTTCCTTACATTTTTTTTTCATAGTTTCTCTTTTCATCTCTGCGTATTTTTACATACTCATTTCTTAGTTTGATGTACATTTGCCATTTGCTTGTTTTCTTGTCTCTTTTCCATTTCTTTCCAGCTTTGTCTCTTTTATACTTAGCCTCACTACATCTTTTGTTGTACCAGCTTTTTATGTATGTTCTTTCCTTTTTTTTGTGGTACGCTTTTATTTACTCCCTCATTGTAAATTTCTTTTAGTATATTCCATTTCTCTTCCATCCCTGTTTCTTCATTTAGGAACTTTTCCCAGTTCGCGTTGCGAAAGAATATTTTGAGTTTCTCAAAATTTGTTTTGTTGTACATTAGTCTTCCTATTCTATGTTTATCATTTCTGCTTTGATCCATTTGC
>NC_134813.1:16619157-16621657 GCF_046742065.1 Oratosquilla oratoria
TTTACTTTGTATCCCTTCTACTCTTTTTTTAATAATTTTTATGTAGTACTTTATCGAAGGCTTTTTGTAAGTCTAGGAAAGCACAATCAGCCTACCCATCCCTTTCTTTTATTATATCTATTAGTCTTGAGTAGAAACAGAGTAAGTTTGTGGCACATGATCTTCCCTGTCTGAATTCAAATTTTCTTTGGATTATTATATTGTTTTCTTCCAGGTGTTTTATCCATCTATTCTTCATCATTTGTTTCCGCAAATTTTGGCTACAGTGATTATAATTTGTTGTTTCTTCTTTGTTTCCTCCATTATATGTTGGTGCAATATTGGCATTTTTCCAGTCATTTAGTATTTTTCTTTTTCTGAGTGAGTAACTTATGTTATATATTTTGTCCATTAATTCTTCTTTACATTCTTTTAGTATCCAATTTGCAATTCCGTCTGGGTTGTGTGATTTCCTGAAATCAAGGCTCGTTAATTGATCCATCATTTCCCTTCGTCCCAATGCTGTACTTTTTCTTTAGTGAAAACATACTGAAAGTGATTGTTCACGATGTATATTCTGTATTTTCGTGGCGTAGTTTCACTATTTCCTATTCATTTTTAAGTTTACCATTCACATATCTATAGAATAGTTTGGGTTGATCTTTACACTTTTCTATGATGTCTTTTTCAGTCTCTGTTCTCCTCTCTGCGCACTTTAAATATTCATTTCTATGATTGATATACGTTTGCCAATTTCCATTTTTTTCATCTATTCCAAGCTTTATATGTTCTGTCTTTCGCCTCACTGCATTTTCTGTTGAACCAGCACTTAGTACAGTATACACCTTTTTCAGTTTCTGTCTTGGTACGTATTTATTCACTCCTTCATTATAAATTTCCATCAAAATTATCCGTTTTTCCTCCACTTGTATCTCTTTATTGTAGAATATTTCCCAATTTACATTTTGAAAGAATTTCTCAAATTTCCCAAAATCCGTTTTATTGTACATCAGACTTCCTTTCTTGTATTTCACATTTCTCTTCATATATTACCTCTTTTAGTTCAACCTCTATTAGTATGTGGTCACTCTTCCCAAATGGTGTCTTATATTAAATTTTATTCTCAATTTCAGGTTCTCTTGTAAATATTCAATCCAGTCTCGACGATTGTTCATTATTTCTATATCTGGTATTTTCTTTTACTTATTGTGTCATTGTATGTTCTATAGTCATACCAAGTAATACATTTCTCACATAGATCCTCTCCGCCTTTCACTGTTATTTCTTCCCAACGAATTTCCTTGTAGTTAAAATATCCTATAAGTACCAAGTTACCTCCATTCTTCAGCATCTCGTTTAATGAATGTCTTGTATCTTCTAACATTTTGAATGCTCGCCGTCTTTCCAAGATCCCGTTTTTTGGGGGACACCAAAATCACTACAAACTTTCTACTTTTCATGTCCCTGGCTTTGACCTATATCATGAGCATTTCCACACTGTTTTTACCCTGTGGAACTTTCATTTTTTTTTTTTTTTTGTAAGAAACGTTACTCCTCATCCTTGTTTCTTGTTTCTGTTTGTAGTCCAACAATTATATGACCCATGTCCAACACTGTTGTGGACCCCTTAATTTCGTCTCCACAATTCCTCTTATGTCTAGTTTTTCTTCTGACAGGTAATCATTTAGTTCGCTCAATCCTGAGATCAACTCGTCTACTTTAGCATAGGCTACTTTTATTTTTATTAAATTTTTTCCTTCTCCATCTTGTTTTCTGTTCCTTTTGTTTTGTTTACCTTGGTGTACCATTTTCTCGGCCTCCTTGCTTTTGGTCTCCATTCTCTTTGCGTTTTGTTTTTCTTTAGCTTCTCTTTCTCTTTCCTCAACATTCATTTCTCTTTTTATCCATATATTGTTGTAATGTTCACTCTTTGCTAATTTACCTGATTTTGCTAGTATGTCTTCTGCTACCATTTGTGATCTTCGTTTTATCTTTAGAGGTAGATTTATTTCTTTAGAATGTTGCTCCATTCTATATACTTGTTATATTTCTTTTTCTACTGCTTAGCCATGGTCTTGTACTTTTTTTATAATTGTTTTTTGCTATTTCTTTTTCTGATTTTTCTCTCAAGTTCCTTACCAGACCATGTTTTTCTTTTAATCCATATAATACAATACACTTTTTTCTATCTACTCTATCTCTGACCTAATTTGCTTTTTCTTTGATTACTAGAATAACTGTGTCCTTTGTATTCTTTTGCATTTGTTGTTGCACTTTTTCTTTAAAAGCTACCTCTTCGTTTTCTCTGTTTTCCTTCCATTTCTTAATCTTCTGCAATTTTTCCTCACCTAAATTTTCGTTAATTCTTTCAGACATTGCCTTGATTTTGTGATTTACCTCTTTTTTAAAGTCTCACTATTGGAAGTATCATTCTTTGCATCTCTTCATTTCCACATTTAACCTCAATTAGTTCTTTTTTCAATTTGCTTAGCTCGATACATAACTCGGCATTCTTTCTCTT
>NC_134813.1:16626657-16636657 GCF_046742065.1 Oratosquilla oratoria
TGTGTGTGTGTGTGTGTGTGTGTGTGTGTGTGTGTGTGTGTGTGTGTGTGTGTGTGTGTGTGTGTGTGTGTGTGTGCGTGTGTTTACTGTGTGCGAGGTCATAATACATATATGTACGATCAGGTTATTGCGTTGATGACATAGGAATAAAAGTGCGTGAGTAAGGGAAATTTTCACATCTTTTCTTGAACTTCACTCTCTCATCATCTTGTCACGGCTAAAGTAATCACTCACGTTGGAACAGCATCCTTTCATAGAAAGAAGAGGATACTACACATACTACCCTCTTCTTCTTCATCTTCTTCTTCTTCTTCTTCTTCTTCTTCTTCTTCTTCTTCTTCTTCTTCTTCTTCTTCTTCTTCTTCTTCTCATGATGATGATGATAATAATGACGATGATGATGATGATGATGATGATGATGATGATGATGATGATGATGATGATGATGATGATGATGATGATGATGATGATGATGATGATGATGATGATGATGATGATGATGATGATGATGATGATGATGATGATGATGATGATGATGATGATGATGATGATGATGATGATGATGATGATGATGATGATGATGATGATGATGATGATGATGATGATGATGATGATGATGATGATGATGATGATGATGATGATGATTGGTGATGATGATGATGATGATGATGATGATGATGATGATGATGATGATGATGATGATGATGATGATGATGATGATGATGATGATGATGATGATGGTGATGGTGATGGTGATGATGATGATGATGACAACGCCAACGATAGTGACGACGACAATGACGACGATGGTGACGACGACGATGATGACGACGATAACAATGATGAGACGACATTCTTAACCTACACTCTCTGGAAAGACGCAGAGTGCGGGGTGATCTAATAGGGATGTTCAAGTGAATCAAAGTCTTTAACAAGGGTGGTGCAAACAAGGTCATCATATTTAAACAACAGGGCAGGACTCGCAGTAATGGTTATAAACTGGACAAATCTAGATTTAAAAAGGAAATAGGCACGAATTGGTTTACTAATAGGGTAGTCGACGAATGGAATAAACTTAGTAACCATGTAGTAAGCGCTGAAACTCTCAGTTGTTTTAAAAAACGATTAGACAACTTTATGGATGGGGATGACAGGTGGTGATGGATACGAAGCTGCCTAGTGTAGGCCTTATGGTCTCTTGCAGTCTCCTTCATTCTTATGTTCTTCTGTTCTTATTCCCCTAGGTTGTCCAGCCGAGCAGTCCTGTCTCCCTGAAAAACGCCATAACAAAGGATTACAAAGGCGGAGCATGCCGACAGGAGACCTTTTGATCCATATCTAGGTCGGATGCAAAAAAAAAAAAAAAAAAAAAAAACTTTTATTAAATGTGTTGTATTGTTTGCGTGAGTAATTGTGTACGATACAGTCTTTGATAGTGTGCTGAATAGTATGGGGGTGAAATGTTACGTCCTAGACAGATATCCACGATGCGTTCATTCATCTATCATCTACCATCCGATCCTTTCCATGCCTCATTATGCACCATGACCTCTTGACCTTATCTCATGGTAACCCTTATGGCACGCCACCTCTTGCTTATATTTTGAGTAGTTTCTCTGCATCGAGTATTATTGTCAGAAGCACCACTCTTAAGGGTCTTCTCCAAGGATAACAAATGGTTCTTTCAGATGCAATTCACATTTAAGACTAGTTTCACTTCTCCTTATCCAGCTTGTTTTCTATTTCCGTTGAGGTACTGTGCAAACTCTTAACAATTTTGTTCTGGGTAATGACGAGTAAGTTTGGTCACCTAAAAGGAAGCTCTAATCATAAAATTAGTTTCACTAAGTTAATGTTGGCGAGGAGCTACAGGAACACAGGAGCATAGCTGCGATCGTGGTTGTTGGAGTTTACACCTGCAAACGTAAATAGATTTTTTTTTTTTGTAATAATTTTTTATATATTTATTTATTTATTCCTCAACTTATCTATTCATTCATTTATTGATTTATCTATTCATTTATTTGTTTACTTATATACTTATGTTTATTAATTTATCTATTCATATATTTATTTACTTATTAATTTATTTATTCACTATATTCATTTGTTTATTCATATATTCATTTATTCTTTTATTATTTGATCTATTTATTCATTTACTCAATCATTCATCTATTCATTTAGTTATCTTTTTACTTATTTGTTTGTTTATCTATTTATTTGTTTCTTTATTTATTAATTTGTTTATTAATTTATATATTATTTATTTATTCACTTATTTCCTGTTTTACCTGTTGGATTAGAATATGGATCTGGTTTGTGTAAAGCGCAACAGAAACAGGCACAGTTCAAGAACATACTAATATCATTGTTACATGGGCTTACGCTCTTTGAACACACACACACACACACACACACACACACACACACACACACACACACACACACACACACACACACACACACACACATATATATATATATATATATATATATATACACATACATATATATATATATATATATATATATATATATATATATATATATATGAATGTATATATATATATATATATATACATATATATATATATGTATTTCTATTCGAAGTGCTTGTATTCCATTTAAGTCTAATTGTTTAATTGACTGAATCCTACCACGTTCTCTCCACACGTTTTTCTTTTTCTTTTTTCCTTTTGCACCTTTTGTTCAAATCTCTTTATAAGATATTCTCCTTTTCTGCATATTTAGTCAGAGATTATCACTGGTACTCATTGGACACAAAAGTACTGTTGTTCTTTGCATGCCTGTCTACCTTTCTACTTGTTCAATGTGTCCCTCAGGAAAACAGAATAATTTGGTTAAAACCAGAGCAGAACTTGGTGATTGCAACTTCTTTGGGAGACTCGAACACTACGACTATTAATTGTTGTTTTATCTAGCTTAGTCTTATGCTCCTTTGTCTTATGAGAGAGAACAAATGATATTCTGTGGAAATATTTTTACAGTAAACGTAATGTGTGGAGGAGAGCCAGCTACGACATTAATAAAGAGGTCATCTCACTGGGTTTCCACGGACATCACTAGCACCGACAGCTGAGAGTTCGTCTGAGTAAAAACCGACTTCGGTTACAATATCTTATTTTTCAAATCTCCAAATATCAAATTATCATTCCGTCATATATAGCAAAGATAAATGATTAACTAAGAGATTGTGGACCTATACGAATGTTAGTCATACTGTTGGGATGTTCTTAGAAAAGACTGGATTTCTGTGAGCGAAGTCATATTCTAGTTGGTTAAATGGAGGTTGGAGGTAGATTGTTGGAGGAACAATAGCCCAGTGTGATAACCCGTCAAGAATGAGGTGGAAAGGAAAGGATGTCCAACATTCAATTAAGAGCGTCTGGTCTTTCGCCACAACAAAAGACTCAAACAACCTTTTGGGAATACACGGGTCAAAGTTATTCATATATTGCCTAAAGGATGAGTCAATTTCACAAAACCAAAATGTCGTATCACATTCGTAAAATGTTTAAATATAACCCACAGTCGATGAAACAGAGCAAAAGAAACAGACGATCTGTATATTTCGACCAGAACTGTGATCCTCTTCAGCAGATAAGTACAAAAGTCAGATGACAAGAATAAATACAATAAGAATAAGGTTTCTTATTGTATATATTCTTGTCATCTTACCTCTGTACTTATCTACTGAAGAGGACCACAGTTGTGGTCGAAATATACAGATCGTCTGTTTCTTTTGCTTTGTTTCTCCGACTATGGGTTACATTTAAACATAAGTCAATTTGTTTAGAAGTGCGCCAACAACAGAAGACACTCGATTTTGGCTTTAGCGATAAGGCTTTATTCATGTGCTTGAACAACGAGGGTAGGTGGGAGCCATTTTCAGCCAAAGAACAGAAGACCTGATTTCAGGTCGCTAACAAGCGATAATAAAACTTACACTCGACACAACCTGATACGTGCATCTTCTTTTTTTTGAATGAATCTACGAAAGTAGCCCAATTCTTTTCGATTAGTTTCTTTCCTATTACGACGCATCCGAATGATATATATTTATAATAATTTCATGTTGCATTGCACGTTGCAAAAGTTACTTACTTTTCCAAAACTTAATTCTTTTTACATTAATAATAATACGTTGTTTTCGTTTCCTCCGCTCAGACATTAATCACTACCCCGACTTTCACAGGCTTTACAGAGAAAAATATATTAACAATAATTAAGTATCATTGTTTGTCTGTTCGTTTGTCTGTCCGTGCTTATTTTCTTGACCATTTCCACATCCAAACAGTCAAATACCATTTTCACTGACCAATTTTCTCCGACTATTTTGTTGATATCTTTGTCTGGTAACATGTCTTTGCTGATTATCACTCCTAGGTCCCTTTTCGAGCTCACTTTTTTTACTTTCATCCCTTTCTTGTATCATTTCTATTAGTCTCAAGTAGAAGTGTGTGTGTGTGTGTGTGTGTGTGTGTGTGTGTGTGTGTGTGTGTGTGTGTGTGTGTGTGTGTGTGTGTGTGTGTGTGTGTGTGTGTGTGTGTGTGTGTGTGTGTGTGTGTGTGTGTGTGTGTGTGTGTGTGTGTGTGTGTGTGTGTGTGTGTATGTGTGTGTGTGTGTGTGTGTGTGTGTGTGTGTGTGTGTGTGTGTGTGTGTGTGTGTGTGTGTGTGTGTGTGTGTGTGTGTGTGTGTGTGTGTGTGTGTGTGTGTGTGCATGTGCATGGATACGCGGGTGTTGGTATAATTCTAAGAATATAATTCTTCGGCTCAAAACCAGAGACCATGGAGACACTTTCCCCAAAGCATATCAATATCATTATTTGACATGAACCTATGTCTACTTAGAGAAAACATTAGTTGTTACAAGGAAGCACCTATTTAGCATTTTCGGTATTCTCTCTCTCTCTCTCTCTCTCTCTCTCTCTCTCTCTCTCTCTCTCTCTCTCTCTCTCTCTCTCTCTCTCTCTCTCTCTCTCTCTTTCTCTCTATTTATCTATTTATCTATGTATGTATCTATATCCCTATCTGTCTATCTATCTATCTATTTATCCATCTACTCGTCTATATATCCATCTGTATATATATATATATATATATATATATATATATATATATATATATATATATATATATATATCTCCCAGTCTATCTACCTATATATCTACCTATTTATCTACCTACCTATCTCTCTATCAATCTATCTATTTATCGTATACATCACTAGTCTGTTCAAACTTGGATATGCTGTTTGCATATGGTTCTGAAATAACATTAAAGTCAACGGTAGATTATAAAGACTACGAGAAGGAAAGCATGCCATATCAACATAAGAACATAAGAATGAAGGAGACTGCAAGAGACCATAAGACCTACACGAGGCAGTTCCATGCCACTTACCACCTGTTATTTCTATCCATAAAGTTTGTTTCAGCGCTCACGACATGGTTACCAAGTCTATTGCATTCGTTAACCACAATGTTGGTGAACCTGGTCTTGCCTACGAAAACAGCTTAAATAGTCCTCACCTCCTCAAAATGTCACTCAAATATTAGGAAGTTTCGGGAGCTTCACAAAAGCTTCTAAGAATATAAGTGGAAGTTATAACATGCATACAAACAGACAGACAAACAGATAGGTAAGCATACACGCAGACATAAAACAGACAGGCAGGCAAACAGACAGACAGGCACGCAAACAGATAAGCAGGTAGGCAAAATACAGACAGATAGGCAAACAGGCAGACAGAGATAGTGATAGATAGAAAGAGAGATAGATACATAGAGAGAGAGAGAGAGAGAGAGAGAGAGAGAGAGAGAGAGAGAGAGGGGGGGTGAATGAAAAGAGGACAGACAGACAGACAGACAGAGAAGAGAGAGAGAGAGAGAGAGAGAGAGAGAGAGAGAGAGAGAGAGAGAGAGAGAGAGAGAGAGAGAGAGAGAGAGAGAGAGAGAGAGAGAGGGAATGAAAAGAGGACAGACAGACAGACAGACAGACAGAGAAGAGAGAGAGAGAGAGAGAGAGAGAGAGAGAGAGAGAGAGAGAGAGAGAGAGAGAGAGAGAGAGAGAGAGAGAGAGAGAGAGAGAGAGAGAGAGAGAGAGAGAGAGAGAGAGAGAGAGAGAAAGAGAACGCGATCTAGGTGGAAACATGCACCAAGAGTTTTGAATGACAAGAACATGTAGAAGAATTAAACGCTAGAAAGAAACGACAGCGAGGGAAAATGCGAGAAAAGAACGAAGGTGGAAAAAGGCTTTTAGAGAAATAATCCTCCTGAGGTCAGGTCAGGTGAAGTGAAAATCTTGCATCAAGGGGCACATCAAATCATCCCAAGTATTCGCTTTTACTCTATTTTTTTCGACTACCAATACATGTAGTAACAAGAAAATAAGGTAGTGTTTTGATAATGATACTAATTAAAGAAAAAAAACAGGAATAGAAATTATAAATATTTAGAATATTGCTGGTAAGATTGGATAGATAATGCACAGAACCGAGTTAATAAGATTGATAAGTAAGTTAAATTAGATAGATACTGAGAGCGCCTCTGAACACAGTTCACGACAGAAAAACAGAAGAATAAAGAAAAATATTAATTGAAAAAGTATAGTCCGCGCAAGTATTTACAGAAAAGAAAAGGAAAATGAAAAGCAGGATGTGAAAGTCAGAATGAGAAAGGAGTAAAAAAGAATAGCTCAAAGAACTCTCCTTCTTATGTATATATATATGTATATATATATATATATATATATATATATATATATATATATATATATATATATATATATATATACATATACACATATACATATGTACAACACTGAATGGGTCCCAGTGATTAGAGATACATTTTTATTAACCACAATGCACTTTTATTCTAATCCTTATAGGCACATGCAGAAATTGTAACGTGGTGCGGCCGAGGACTCGAACCTATGCGGAGAGAACGTTACCAGTGCCGAGTGACTTAGACCAATACACCATCAAGTCTCTCTTGATGGTGTATTGGTCTAAGTCACTCGTCACTAGTAACGTTCTCGCCGCATAGGTTCGAGTCTTCGGCCGTACCACGTTACAATTTCTGCATGCGCCTATATGGCTTAGAATTAAAGTGCATTGTGATTGATAATATATACATACATACATACATACACATATATATATATATATATATATGTATATATATGTATACGTATATACATACATGTATACACATATATATATGCTAATAAGAACACGGGTACGTGTGTTCACTTATGCAAAGTAGACCACTTGTAAAAATAAACTAACGAAGCAGAGCGCTTTCGTATATTACATCTTCAGTACAAAACACTGAAAATGTAATATACGAAAGCGCTCTGCTTCGTTAGTTTCTTTTTCCAAGTGTTCTACTTTGCACATATATATATGTTTATACATATATATATATATATATATATATATATATATATATATACATATATATATATATATATATATATATATATACATATACATATATATATATATATATATATATATACATATACATATATATATGTGTGTGTGTGTGTGTGTGTGTGTGTGTGTGTGTGTGTGTGTGTGTGTGTGTGTGTGTGTGTGTGTGTGTGTGTGTGTGTGTTTGTGTGTTTTTGTGTACGAGTAGATGAGCTTAAGTAAGAGGAGTGATTATGAAAATGCGATTCGAAAAGGGCAAATCAACGGAAGAAGACACAAATTCATTTGAGAAAACTGAAAACTGAAAATGGAAGTAAGAAATAAACAATAATAATAAATAATAATAAAATAAAAATGAAAATATAAAATGATAATAAGATAAGAAATAGCTACAAAAGCAAAGAAGACAAGGGAATATATATGTGAATATAGAGAATGGGGGATAAACAAGGGAACGAGAAGAACAGAAGTGAAGATATATGTGAAGAAAAGGAAAAGGCAAGTATTAGTGAAAAAATAAATTAGAAAAAATAAAGAAAAAAGACGTTACGAAATTAAAGTGACAAAAAAACAAGAAAGTCAAAGAAAGAGAAATATTAGGAGAAATGTCTAAGAACAAATGAGTAATGTGAATGAAGAAAGAGGACACGTGGGTAGATAATGAAAGCCAAGGATGAAAAATGTGAGTTAATGATACTGAAAAAATTTTTTAATGCATACATTAAAGTTAGAGCAAAGATACTCTGTAGACTGAATCTCTTACAGACAGTAATGCAAATCATACATTTTTGTTCGAGTCAAGAATAGATGATTTTAATCAGCGTTTTTTTTTTTTTAATATTCTATTTTATTTATATTTGTTTTTATTTATATCTGATCTCAATTATAATCTATCAACTTTCTATTTTATTTATACCTTATATTATTTATATTTCATATTTCATTTATACTCTATTTTATTTGCTTTTTATCTTATTTACATTATATTTCATTTTATTTACATTCTATTAAAATGATAAGATAAATCAAAATGTAAATACATACATATAAATACATTGTATATGTATGTATTTATATTTTAATTCATCTTATCCATTTATATTCTATTTTGTTTATATTTGTTTTTATCTATACCTGCTCTCAATTATAATCTATTTACTTTTCATGTTATTTATACTTTATATTATTTATATCTCATATTTCATTTATACTCTATTTCATTTGTTTTTATCTTATTTACATTACATTTTATTTCATTTACATTTTAATTTATTCTATCCATTTATATTCTGTTTTATCTATATTTGTTCTTATTTATATCTGCTCTCAATTATAATCTATTTACATTTAATTTTATTTGTACTTTATGTTATTTATATTTCATATTTCATTTATACTCTATTCTATTTGTTTTTTATCTTATTTACATTATGTTTTATTTCATTTACATTTTAATTTATTTTATACTTTATATTATTCATATTTCATATTTCATTCATACTCTATTTTTTTTTTATTTACATTATGTTTTATTTCATTTACATTTTAATTTATTTTATCTAACATGAACCAAAAAGGGGCGTCACCTGATCAAAAAACACTGTTTTTCATCGTTCACTCCCTCATCCCAGCAAATGAACAATTCCTCTGAACTTCAAGTAAAGCGAGCATGTAGCCATGAAGTGCATCACCTTGATGAACAGTGAACCAATGACGGATCTGGATCTTTTCATGTGAGATTAGATCACTTTTAAATGAATTTGGATCCCTGTTAAGGTTGTTGGAATCTTTTCAGAGGATTTTGATCCTTTCAGAGGAATCCAATCTCATTATTAGGGATCAAACCCAATTTAAAAGGATCTAATCCCATTAAGAACTATCCGATCCCATTTTCAGAATCCAATTCCTTTAAAATCACCTGACGCCGGACAGAGAAATACATGAGATCGTAACTACCAGAGGACGGGTTCCGCAAGTCTAAATATCCAATGTCAGAGCATGAGGATTCTTTGCCCGTAAAGAAAAATCTCAATAGAAATAAATGAATGAATAAATGAATATAGATAACCAAATAAACAATATGATAGTATTGATAATAGATGAATAAATAGATGATGTATAGATGTATAAACAAAGCATCTGATGTAAAGAATGTTTATTGGAACAACCTCGGACAGTTAAAGGTTAAGAGTTCTTATAGATGAAGAGTAGAAGAGTAGGAAAAAGAAAATAGAGAGGGAGTGAAGACAAAAGGAGCATAAGAACATAAGAATGAAGGAGACTGCAAGAGACCATGAGGTCTACACTAGGCACGTCCATATCCATTACCACCTGTCATCCCCATCCATAAAGCTGTGTAACCGTTTCTTAAAACAACTCATAGTTTCAGCGCTCACTACATGGTTACTAATTCTGTTCCATTCGTTTACGACCCTATTAGTAAACCAATTCTTGTCTATTTCCTTCTTAAATCTAAATTTGTTCAATTGAAATCCATTATTGCAAGTCCTGCCCTGTTGTCTTAATATGATAACCTTG
>NC_134813.1:16646657-16656657 GCF_046742065.1 Oratosquilla oratoria
AACGAAAAGTGCTACTCCTTCCCTACACCTGCCAACTCTATCCTTGTGAAAAAAAATACATCCTTCTATCTCGATTTCCGGAAGGAAATGTCTATCAGCCATATTGATCCAGGATTCAGTATATATAATATCAAATTTCTCTACACATGCTTTACCTCGCAGCAAATAATTTTATCTATTACGGTTCTGCTGTTTGTATAGTAAGCTTTTAGCTTATCCTCCCTCTACCTGATTTGGTGATTCTTTTCACAGTCCCTCTCTGAGCAGTTTCTTTTGCCTAAACTATATTCCGATACTTCCCCCTGACTCCTACGTAATCTACCCGAAAACAAAAACTGCAGGATGCCTACTTCTCGCTCAAGGGATTCAGCAAGGAGCCGAAATCCTTTGGGTGACAAGTACACTCCGTCCCTTATATATAGATGATTCTTGCCGTAAAATCGATCCCAGTTGTCGACAAATGCCCATCCATAGCCTTACAATGTTTTGCCAGCCTACAATTTATCGCAATATCTCTGGAATGCCACATGCCTCCAACTCTACGCCTCGGAAGGATTCCACATACAACAGGAATCCCTCCCTTGCACCTAATATTATCTAACACATCTCGGAACCGCGCAAACAATTCTGCACTCCCTGACTTACCTATGTCATTCCCCCCAGCACTCAAAAAAAACATGGGTTTTACACCTTCCCCGATTATACACTCTTCTATCCTGTCTCTAACATCACCTATCCCCACCCCGAGGAAACACATCTGGGTCCTATGCTTTCTATTTTTGTCACAGAGGGCCCTGTTTAAATATCTCACCTGGCTATCCACTATAAACAAAATCTTAGGTATGAGCAAGGGTCTAGCGACTGCTCTACCCTTCTTCTCTTGCATCTTCTTCGTTTCTTCTTGTAGGCCCGCGAGAGCTTGTAAAGAGTTTCTGCGTTCAAGCGGGCCTGACTAAGGGCTTTTTACCATCTCTCCGTGTTTTGATTGATTGATTTATGAAAAATTTGGCTTGAAGGCCAAGCGCTGGAGCCGATAGGCCATTCAGTGCTCTCCGTGTTTTGTTTATCATTGATTCGCAAACCAGGTTCCAAACATGGTTTGTCGTCCTCTCTAAGGGTACAATTCTACTACGTAGAGATTGTACCTTTTCGGCGCTGATCAGAACAACTCAACCATTCGCCATCTCACTGTTTGAAGCAGCCGTGAGAGGGGGTACAGCGAGAGAGAGAAAGGGAGAGGGAGAAAGAGAAAGAGAAAGAGAGAGAGAGAGAGAGAGAGAGAGAGAGAGAGAGAGAGAGAGAGAGAGAGAGAGAGAGAAGAGGAGAGAGAGAAAAGTGGGAGAGGGAGAAAGAGGAGAGAGAGGGGGAGAAAAGGAGAGAAAGAAGGGGAAAGAGAGAGGGGGAGAGAGGAAGAGAAAGGAGGGGAGAGTTATATGGCCAAACAAACAGCAACAGACCAATTGGTCCTTACAAGGCTGTTTGGCACGAATTGAGATGAAAGAGGGGAGGAGGGGGGAAAGGGTGACTAACCAAGGTGAGGAGGAAATGGAAAAGGGTCAAGTGGTGGGGAAGAAGAAAGGGAGGCTTGTGGTTAAGGGAGGAGAGAGGACGCTGTCACTCTTCTTAACTGTGTCCTGTCTGGGTCCTCGCTCGGTCACATTTCGTCTAATTTGTACTTTTATGGTTGTTATTTCTTACGCTCTGTCATTTTCACCGTTATATTACTTTGACATTTTTGACGTTTTAACTACAAGGAGTCATTATCAAGATAAAAGTCTGAACTGTAGTTGAATCTTGATAAGGACTCCTTGTAGTCAAAACGTCGAACAGTATCTTAATTAAAATGGAGAGCTTTGGACATTTCGTTTCCGCTCATCCTCTCAAGATTAGAACCTTAGTGAGGAAACTTGAAAATATTAAGAAGAAAATTAATAATTGTGAAACCGCTATGGTGTTCAATTCAGTATATATATATGTATATATATATATATATATATATATATATATATGTATTACAGACACACACACACACACACACACACACACACATATATAGATATATATATATATATATATATATATATACATATATATTGCAGAAACCACAGGGAAAATAAAGTCTGAATACTAAACGTTTTCGTCTATTACGACATCCTCAGAGTACAAGAAAGAGAAATAGAACACAATATTTATACAGAAATAATAAAACTGGGGAAGGTTATAGCCACATATAAGTTTCGTACAATATACATACACACACATTGATATACAAATAGAACTAATGATAGTAATGATAAAACAATAAAACAGCAAATACAAGGGAGCACAATCATGTGGCCGAAACGTCCACATGACATCTGGCACAATTAGGAGCCATAGTACTGCTTTACTATCCTATCAATTATGAAATATCAAGTTTAAATGAACCTAAACTCAAGTTGATATTGTTATCAAAATTGCGTTTAGGTTTACTTAAATTAGTTATTATGTAGAAAGGGTGTCGATATATATATATTTTTGCTTTTGTCTCGAACCTGGACGACATCGTTTGGGGAATACTTTAGTTATTATGTGTAAAGAGAGAGAGAAAGGGTGTCGTAATTTTTTTTTTTTTTTTTTTTTGTCCCAAGCCTGGGCTACAGCGTTTGGGGAATACACTAGTTATTATGTATAAAGAGAGAAAGGGTGTCGATATATATATATATATATATATATATATATATATATATATATATATATATATATATATATATTGCTTTTGTCCCGAGCTTGGACGACAGCGTTTGGGGAATACGCTAGTTATTATGTATAGAGAGAGAAAAGGTGTCCTTATTATTATTATTCTTTTTTTTTCACTTTTGTCCCGAGCCTAGACGACAGCCTTTGGGGAATACACTAGTTATTATGTGTAAAGAGAGAGAGAAAGGGTGTCGTTATTTTCTTTTCTTTTTACGCTTTTGTCCCGAGCCTAGACGACAGCGTTTGGGGAATACACCTTCATTGGGGTCTGATGCATTGACGGGTTTTAAAGATGGGCTGTGGGGAGACACGTCTCTCCGTCCCACTCGGGAGACCACAATCGGAGATATGTGTCGCTAAACCAGGAAAAGAAAGATAAGAAAAAGAAGAAGATGAAAATAAAAAAGAATAAAGAAGCTGAAAATGAAAATAAAAAGAAGATAAAAAGAAAAAGAAAAAGTAAAAACAAAAACAAAAAGCTGAAAATAAAAAGAAAAAGATGAAAAGAAAAAGAAAAAGAGGAAAACAAAAAGAAAAAGATGAAAACAAAAAGAAATAGAAGAAAACAAAAAGAAAAAGAAGAAGCTGAAAAGAAAAAGAAGATGAAGAAGAAATAAGAAGCTAAAAAGAAAAAGAAGAAGAAAAAAAAAAAAGAGGAAGATAGAGAAAAAGAGGAACAAGAAGCATAAGGAGAAGAAGAAACAGGAGGAGGAGGAGGAGTGAGCTTCAGCCATGTTCTGTGCAGACGTCCTCCCGGCTTTTTATACTCTGTCATCTCCTTCGGGGATGATCCTGTGAGCAGGGTTACCAGCCGGAAAGTAACTCACGTGACATAGGGGGCTATCACACTGGGCTTTCGCCGGGTTCACTAGCACCGACAGTTGAGTAAAACTGAGTAAAAACGACTTTGGTTATAATATCATGTTTTTCAAATTTCCAAATATAAAATCATTGTTCCATCATACAGTATATATCAAAGCTGAATGACGAACAAAGATATTGTAAACCTATACGAATGTTAGACATACTGTTCACATGTTCTGCAAACGATGTCTTAAGGGGCATTTAGACGGTCAAACGGTTTGACAAACCCGGTTTGTCAAACAAGTGTTTGAAGTGATGTTTGACCGTGTGAATAGGGTATTTGGTTGTCAAACACGTTCGACAAACGTGTTCGACGACCAAATGCCCCATTCAAACGATCAAACATCACTTCAAACACTTGTCTGACAAACCGGGTTTGTCAAACAGTTTGACCGTGTAAATGGCCTTATATTCTGGTTATTCAAAAGGAGGTTGGAGGTAAGATGTGAGAGGAACAATGTCCCAGTGTGATATCTCCTTGGTTGTATATTTCTTGCCGACCCAACACATTACGTCTTGATCTGGGATTTACTCTCTCAAACAGTAACTCATAACCCCCTGAGGAGGGCTTGTGTCAGAAGCGTTAAGACAAGACTCCAGAGCCTTGTCTAGAGTCACGTTGCATTACAATTGAGCGATGGTATCACAAGGGTCTTGTAGCAGTAGTGGAAATTAATAGAATAACACACAGTGGATCCAGGCTCTTGAGTAAACTCGACTCTGCTGTGTGAGGGTGCTTTCCTCATCTCGATAAAATCGCTTCTCTTCGACAAGAAAAATGTCGTATAATGTAACTAAAGGGATGAGACAGACTCAAGATGTGTTTAATGTTTCAGCTGTGGAGGGGTTTACCTCAATTGAATGTAATTAACTGGCGGCAGCTAAAATATACATTAAATTTGTAAAACAACGAAAATATTAAAAACCTGTTGCATTCTCTTGACACTCAGGTTGAGTCACGCTTATATATTATTGCACTGATCTTTTCGAAGATAGTGACGAGCTTTTAAGCTTTCTGATCACTTTAGTGTACTTAACACTAAACAGAAATTCAAATGAGCTGAATTTCACATGTTCCCTTGTTCCCAGTATATATATACTGTATATTATATATATATATACCTACATACATACATATATATATATTTATATATCTATATATATATATATATATATATATATATATATATATATATGTGTGTGTGTGTGTGTGTGTGTGTGTGTGTGTGTGTGTGTGTGTGTGTGTGTGTGTGTGTGTGTGTGTGTGTGTGTAAATACATACACACACACACATGTATATATATATATATATATACATATACATATACATATACATATACATATACATATACATATACAGGGGTTGGACAAATTGATATGAACACCACGCAAAATTGTACATCTTGATGCATGTTGGTAACACTGCTTCAGGGTAAATAATGCGCCGCGTATGTATTGCGCAGTTTACGTAGCAGATCTCGTAGGTTTATACTTCAGTGTATTACACGCTTTGGTCTGCGACGGTTACAACAAGCGACCGGTGTAAATTGCGATCTCTCAGACTTCGAAAGAGGGTAAATCTTTTGCGCCCGGTTAGCGGGAGCGTAGGTGACGAAAACAGTTGAACTGTTGAAAGTCTCACGAGCGACAGTATCCCCGGTAATGACAGCATACACAAAACATCATCGGGGAAGAGAAATAGTGAGCGAAACCCAAAGTTATCCGACAGAGACCGTTGAACATTAATGAGGATTGTGGCCAGACAACATAAGACAACCGCGGCAAAAGTGACAGCAGAGCTCAACACACACCTGAGGAATCCTGTGTCGATGAAAACTGCATTCATGGTAGGGTTGCATTTGCAAAACCCCTTATAACGGATGCCAACGCTAAGCTGCGAAAGAAGTGGTGCCACGAACATAAAACCTGGACACTTGATGATTGGAAGAATGCGGTCTGGTCCAATGAATCAACGTTTACGTTATTCCCTACTAACGGCAGGGAGGGTTTATTATGTACGGAGAACCCCAAAAGAGGCCTACGATCCGGACTGCCTACTTCCTACAGTCAAGCATGGGGGCGGTTCCCATATGATTTGGGCGGCTATATCGTGGTATTCAGCTGGTCCTCTCAAACACATCACAGGTCGGATGACTGCGAAGGAATATCTCGACATCCCCAATGATGGGGTTCTTACTATGATGAGTGTCTTGCTGCCAGACACAACCATATTCCAAGACGGTAATACACTCATACACACAGCCAAAAATGGTTCAGTCTTGGCTCGTAGAGCATCAGAATATCATCAAACATCTTCCCTGGCCTGCGCAATACCCAGATCTCAACATACTTCAACGTTATGGGGAGTTTTAGAGCAGAGAATGAGGAGCAGATTTCCACCTCCAACATCGTGGCAGCAATTGGCGAATGTCTTGGTAATAGAATGGGACAATATTCCGTTGGAAACTATTCTGACATTCTACGAATCCATACCGCGAAGAGGTCGAAACGTCTGGTTCTGAATAAAGCTCCATACTCAAGCTTTACCATTTTATTTTGCAACCTCACCTCCATATATATATATATATATATATATATATATATATATATATATATATATATATATATATATGTGTGTGTGTGTGTGTGTGTGTGTGTATGTGTGTGTGTGTGTGTGTGTGTGTGTGTGTGTGTGTGTGTGTGTGAGTGTGTGTGTGTGTGTGTGTGTGTGTGTGTGTGTGTGTGTGTGTGTGTGTGTGTGTGTGTGTGTGTGTGTGTGTGTGTGCAAAGTAGACCACTTGGAAAAAAGAAACTAACGAAGCAGAGCGCTTTCGTATATTACATCTTTAGTGCAACACGTGCATAGTAATAGAAATGCATAGACATAATATATATATGAAAAAAGGAACAAGGACAGTTTGAATAAGGATAGCGGACAATTACCCCCTTATTCAAACTGTCCTTGTTCCTTTTTTCATGTATATATTATCTATGCATTTCTATTACTATATACTTGTTGCACTGAAGATGTAATATACGAAAGCGCTCTGCTTCGTTAGTTTCATTTTTCCAAGTGGTCTACTTTACATAAGTGAACACACGTACCCGTGTTCTTATTAGCATATATATATATTATATATATATATATATATATATATATATACGAGTATATATGTATATACATATACATATGTATGTATATGTATATATATATGTATGTATATGTATATATACATATATGTATGTATGGCAAGAGTGGTATAGGTAAATTCCAGGAAGGAGCAGCAGTATTTTATTCTCTAACGTTTTCGACAGTCTTCTTCCGAGAGATAATAGTACAGGCAAATTGGAATACATTGTCTATATACTAAGCGGGTCATCTCACAGGTCGCCTTCGGATAGAGTCCACCGTTTGTGCCCCCTCGATGATTAATCTTGCTGTTATACATTTGTCTTTTCTCTTGTCAAATTATTATATATATATATATATATATATGTATATGTTTATATATATATATACATATATATACATATATATATATATATGTACATATAACATTGTGTATATATACATATATACATATGTATATATATATATATATGTATATATATATATATATATATATATATATAGTACACACACACACATACACACACACACACACACATATATATATATATATATATATATATATACAGTACACATATGTATATATGTATATATATATAATGTTATATGTACATATATATATATATATGTATATATATATATATATACATATATACATATATGTATACATATATGTATATATATATATATATATATATATATATATATATGTATATATATATAGGGAGCAGATTCTCTTGTATGCATATGTTGTTAAAGTCGACAGCATTAAGGAGGTTGTTAATCTTATGGATATTCTCCAGCTTTCTAATCAATACTCTGTGTAACCCGCAATACATCATATATTGGTACAATAAAGTGGTCAAACACAGTCCCTCACCGTTAATAACTTAAATGAATAAAATGTTAATAATACAAAACACACACCAAAAACAAATTACCGTCGTAATAATACAAATAAAACCCAAAACAAAAAACAAATTATGATGAATGTTTCCTCTCCAGTCTGTCCTTCGCTCCCTGGGAAGATATCTCTACCCTCGGCTCACTCCGTACGTGAGGTCAGGAGGCAAATGAGCTTTCAATAGGTTGGTGATGAAGAGTCCGGACATTATGTCCGGGGACCATTGCCCCTTTGAAATATTCATGTTGGGCTGATATTCAATGATCGTAGATTCTACCATTTTTCTCCTGAACTCACATCTGGATTTATAAATAAGCTCAGCTTTGCCCCAATCTAAACAATTTTTAAATTGCTTAACGTGTTGGAACACAGCTGAGGTCTCTTGTGCATATTTAATGGAACGTTTATGTTCAATCATCCTGGTATTCAAATTCCTTCCAGTCTGTCCGATGTAAACTAAGTCACAACTTTTACATGGAATCGAACATGAATATTTCAAAGGGGCAATGGTCCCCGGACATAATGTCCGGACTCTTCATCACCAACCTATTGAAAGCTCATTTGCCTCCTGACCTCACGTACGGAGTGAGCCGAGGGTAGAGATATCTTCCCATGTTCCCCTTTCTTTTGTTAAGAGTGCTACTTAAACAGTACGCTCTCTCTTAATTGTATCTACTGAAGAGGATTGCAGTTTGCAATCGAAATACATAGATTCCCTGTTTCCAGTCTTTTCTACTCCAACAGTGGTTTCTACGTGATTGACAAATGTGTGATTACATTTTCACCTGTAATATATATATATATATATATATATATATATATATATATATATATATATATATATATATATATTATATATATATATGTAAGTATATATACATATATATATATACACATATATATATGTATGTATATATACATATATATATATATGTATATATATATATGTACATATGTATATATATATACATATATACATATATATATATATATATATATATATATATATATGCAAAGAAATCACAAAACACACGTGATAAACTATTTTTGCAGAAACCACCGGGAAATTGAAAAAACAGATACCGAACGTTTTCGTCTATTTAGACATTTTCAAAGGTACAAAAAAGCAATACAGAAAGAAACAATAAATACATAAGAAGACAAGGATACTCGGAGAGGTCCCATGTTACATTTTGTCACACACAATTTTGTCAATAATAAAATTGTCCAATTTAAATAAACCCAAACTCAAGTTCATGTTATTAAAAAAAAAAAAAAAATTATAAAACAAGATTCAATAATATTTCTTTCTATAATATTATTACAAGAAGTAATTATTTTAGAATTTCCCCAGTCAATATTATGACCATAATCCCTTTGGTGGACAAATAATCAACGGGACACTTGCCCCGTTCTAATATTATATTCATGTTGGCCTATTCTTTTTTCTAAGCCTTTGCCTGTTTGGCCTATATAAATAAAATCACAGTTTTTACATGGTATATTATAAATACATCCTTCTTTACTTCTTGGAGAATTTTTAATTAACAGACTCTTAATGTTATTATTATTTTTTAATACTATCTGGATACCAATTTTTTCAAAAATGCTGGGAAGATGGATTAAATTTTCGTGGTACGGAATTGTTAACATATTTTTATGATTAAATGGTTTGACCTGCGAAGTATTAAGAAAACATTTCCTAGCTTTGATTTTTGTTTTATCAATAAGATGTTTTGGATATTCTAAATTTTCTCCAATGTTATAGATGAATTGTATTTCTTGATCCAAGAACTCAGGGGAACAAATTCTATATGCTCTCAGGAACATTGAAGAAACAACTGACAACTTGGATTTTTAACTCTGATACGAGTAAAAATGAATGTACGAAAGGACATTGGTCGGCTTCCTGTAAAATATATATATATGTATATGTATATATATATATTTACATACACATATATATATGTATATATATATATTTATATATGTATATATACATATATATTTATATATATATTTATGCATATATATATATATGTATATATATATATATATATATATATATATGTATATATATATATATATATATATAATATTTATATATACACATACATACTTTTTTCAGAAACTGCAGATAAATAAAAAGATCGGAATACTTCAGAGTACAAGGAAGATGTCTTATCATACGAAAACGTTGAGTATTCCGATCTTTCGATTTCCCCTGGCTTCAGCAAAATTCTCTATGATTAATGTTGCAACACACACACACACACACACACACACACACACACACACACACACACACACACACACACACACAAAAATATATATATATATATATATATATATATATATATATA
>NC_134813.1:16672694-16680194 GCF_046742065.1 Oratosquilla oratoria
GAGGATTGCAGTTTGCAATCGAAATATATAGATTCCCCGTTTCCAGTCTTTTCTACTCCAACAGTGGTTTCTACGTTATATATATATATATATATATATATATATATATATATATATATATAATATATATATAAAATACACATGTGTGTATTGTGTGTGTGTGTGTGTGTGTGTGTGTGTGTGTGTGGTGTGTGTGTTGTGTGTGTATGTGTATCTGTGTATCTATATATATATAAATATATGTATTATATATATATATATATCAGAGGCGACTCCAGGTCATCAACGTCACTCGGGCTCATCACAGATTTTGCCTAAGACACATGCATAAATGAAGGTAAGAGACGTAATGCACACCGCAGACTTATATGTGCACAGATAACTAGGGATCACTAATGGTGGCGTACAATAGCGCCATATATTAACAGTTTACCACCCAACCCCATATACGACATTGTCAGACATAACCCATAGCATAATAAAACATACATACACAATCAAATCATCACACATAACAAATACAATATATCCATATCAAATACAAATATCCAACAAACAAACAACTACGCAGCTGCCCCGTTCTTTATCTCACTTCTATACTTCCTTTCTATCCTTTACCTTGATCTACCACTACACCCATATCCTATCCCCCTTACCCTATCCCCCCTCCCACCACCACCACAGAAAACTTAACAATAAGACAGAAGTATACTTTTAATAAAAATTACTCACTTCATTTATACATGAACTCCAGTCGTCTTGGTTTGATGGCGAACTCTTGTAATATCCTATCGTGCAGCTCATTCTTGTTGTCTAAGTCGTTCAAAAGTGCTTTTCTCGATGGAAATACGAGCCAATGAGGACAGCCGTTCTTGAGACATTGTGCTTCTCAGATATGAGCGGATTCTATCCAACGTGGAGAAACTTCTCTCATTAGCAACTGATGTTAAGGGGATGGTCAGCAGTAGCTTAATTAGTTTAGTGGATTCCGGCATAGCGGAAGTCAGCTCCAATTTATACAGTAATTCTAAAATGGTGTTGATTGACTTGCACTTCTTGAAATCACTGTCAATATACATATATTTTAGCTCGTTCACTAAGCTCTTGTAGTCCAAAATACCGGGGTACTTATTTTTTAGACAGTCCATATGTTGCATGGGAAATGAGTTAGCAAACTCTTCAAACTTATTAACGTCTAGTAATTCAAAAAATGCATACTCCTGCATGCCAGAAAATCGCTCTCGCAAAGACATCAGAATGTTATCAATTATTGTGAAATAGGTAATTTTGTAATCAATTTGCGCACCTCGGACTTTTTTTCTAGGAGGAGGATCGAACTCATCCGCCTGTTCAACTACAGCAGCTGTATCGTGCAGAATGTTTTCATAATGTTCGTCCTTACGATAACCTTCAACACAATGAATGAAGTCATTTAGTTTACTCTGACCATACTTTATGTCAAGTAGCTTACACTGTAAGATATCAAACAGTTTTCCAGCCTGAGAAAGTATGTTATCAAAACAATTGATGAAAAACATGAATGTGAAATCATTCAACTTTGCCAATAGATTGTCTGCTTGACAAAGTGTATCTTCACCCCACTTTTCACTAGAGTCTAGAATATTTGTGAAGGAATTTTTCAAGTTTTCATACAATAGTTTTATGGATGACACCGTTCATGACCTATAGCACCATTTTGTTTCACACAGTGATGGAATACTGACATTGAATTGTCTGAAAACACTTTTCCGTTTGATACTGGAAGATGTATATTTGCTAGATGAGCGTAAATGAGAAAAAACATTTTGACTCCACTCACCTTCTCTGCACTTTTACTCAAGACTAAGTTAAGTTTATGTGCATAGCAGTGAATGAAGTGCGCGTGTTTAAATCCTTTATCCCTTAGCTTGCTCTGTACTCCGTTTAGCGTTCCTGCCATTACAGCTGCTCCATCGTAAGTCTGGCTCACTAATTTATCTGTAGCGTCATTGAAGGAGTTCAACGCAGTTGCGATTACATCAGCCAGTCTTGTAGCACTTTTATCATCACTGATTTCATAGAAGCCAAGAAATCGTTCACATATTTTGTCTTCATATACATATCTTATTATGATCGACAGTTGGGCATGCATTGCACAGTCCGTAGTTTCGTCGGCTTGTACAGACATAAACGGAGCTTTATCAATATTCGCTTCTAATTTCATCCAGAGATGACATTTCCAAATCGCTTGTATTAGGTCATTTTGCATTGTGCTTGAGACACTTGAAACTGTTTCGTTCCCCTCTTTTCAGTAAGAGTCGTAGTAAGCAAACCACGTCTGTCGGATTTCGAGCAAAAGCAAACTAGCAAAATATGCGACGGTGGCGGGTGGGTAAATGGGGTGGTCGCTCTAGTTAGATGGGGTTGTGGGGTGGGGGTTGTGGGGGAGGAGTGGATGGGGGGGTGAGGGGTGGGGTGGCTGGTCAGCATTATGGTGTGGGAGGCAGGGCTGTGTTGCGGTGCATGGACCAGGTGTTTCTTGCACTAGAAGAGGTAGACGTTGTGTGGGTAAGTCGTGGTCGTAGTAGTTTGTATTTTATCATACTAGTGACGATTAGAGGTCACGTGCATGGGGGAATGTGAAAAGGGGGGGGGATTGGTGTGGTGGTGGTGGGGTGTGGGAATCTGAACACAGGGGTAGGCAATTGGTTAAGGGTTTCAGCAAAGAACTGCAATAGTTGTGGTGTTGTGGCTAAATAGAGCTCTAGAATCAACTAGGCTGTCACATATTTCATCAGAGTCCACGAGAGTAACCTCATCTGTGTGAGGGTTAGCATCAGATGGGAGTAGTAGATATTGTTCACGTCTACAGTTAGCTATTGATTTTGGTTAGCGCTGTGACTTAGGAGCATCTGTAACATTCTCTCAACTGCACGATTTTGTTAGTCTGGTGTGGTGGGGAGGGGGGGTGGGTGAGGTTATAATAGTCTATAGGACTCACAGGTGTGCTCTATTTGTCCAGGAAAGGTATATATGGCGCACAGCACGCTATGTACAGGGGGGTAATAAAACTAGTTCATATAGGTGACACAGATCATTCACGCGAGAAGAATTATATGGACTTTTTATATAGCGTGAACGAGAGCAGTTGCAATCGTACATACGAGACGAAAGTCTTTCTATTTTACTGGGCGCTTTACGACTACAATGGAGTGAGGGGGTACGACCGAGCGGGTTTTCTACTTGTCCCTAAGGCACTAGACGGGAGTATTTTATTGTTTAAGGATTTGGAACACTAGCTTACTGGCGTCAGTCATTCATAGGATGAGTGAGTGAATAGGCATGTATTATAGCCTCAATCTGTAAGGAGATCACACAGACAAGATGATTGGAGGAGCACGGTGTCATCTAAGATAACTAACACCTTGAGTCACTTTTTGGAGTTCCCCAAACACAATTTCTGCTAGAACGCAACATGCCCACGCACAGTACATGTTCCACTACTGACACACACTAATAGGAAAAATTGACGATTGGTTGCAGGTGACAGGGTATAACTGAGTTCATCAGTTAGATAACTAGAGCACAAAATACTTGCCTCTTTCAAGATATTTAGGATGGCGATGATCAATCAACTTGAACACCAAGTATCTTATTATTTCATGGGCTCACATAGTCAGCGCCCAATTATGACCTTATTTGGGGTCGCAGGACAGAGGGAGCACATGTTAGACTTAAGGAGTTGGTTCGACAAGGAGCTTGTTGAGGAAGCTAGTGATGCCCTTCTAGCATTCACTAAGGTATGTTTCGGAGATATAATTCTTTCCCTCGCGCGTTCTAGAGTCCAAGATTAATTAAATGGTTGTATATCATATTTATCGCTCGTATAATTACTCAGTCAACTTAAAGATTTGGGTCTCTTTTCTTAGAGATTCTGGATTCTCTCTGTTTTGTATCAAGTAGGTTCTCGTGAAAACTTTATCTTTTAAAATTTTTCATTTTGTATTTAAGGAGTTGATGTGAGTTAGTTAAGCTTCTTAATTCTCCTAACAAATCTCACATTGTTCCACGTGCACAATAACCTGACTTCTGACTCCTAACTTGTGCGAGCGCTAACCTCACTTCTTTAGCTCAACTTCCCGCTACGCCATAGTAATCCGAGAACATATTATACTCTAACTATTTCACTCTGATCAGTCTTATTTCTGTTTTCTTCTCTTAGTTATTATTTTCTATCTATTATACTTTTTTATTTATCTTACTTTACTTCTATTCACATCCTATAATTTTCCTCGTATGCTCGACTTCTAACGTTTTATGTGGACCAAGGTCATCCAGTCGCAATGTCCACTCTGATCCTTGCATTATGTCGCTAAGATTTGGTGCTGAAGATGGGTTGGAGTTGGAGTGGGGGAATGGGTTTTTTGTTGGTGGGAGTATGTAGGTGTCTTTTCGGGGCTTGGTATATTAGGGGGGGGGTTTAGGGTGGGGGGTGCTGTAAATGGTTGGGATAGAGTCTGTGGGGTGGGTGGGGGGTGGGGGTGCGGGTTTTTCTTCCTCTCTTTTTTTTACCATTTTTAAGTGAAGGATTTAAAATGAATATCAAGAACATAGAGAAACCTTCGCAGAAACAGAAACACAACATGTGGAATAGCAAGGGTCGGAAGCAGCGACACGGGCCCGAAGTTGAGGGCATGCACGCTGATAGCTACAGGGGGGGGGGGGGGGGGGGGGCTGTGGTTGGGGGGTGTTCCCGTGGTGGAGGTTTAGGCTTAGGACTATCTTCAGGTACAGAACATGTTAGAGGATATACACGGCGGGTCACTTTCGTAGGTTTTATTGACGGGGGATGTGAGGCTGTATCCATTGCTAAAAAGGAAAGCGCTAGCAATGGAGAGGGGGGGGGGGGGGGGGGGGGGGGGGGGGGGGGGGGGGGTAAGGCTGCATCAACTCAAGAGATGCCAGTTAGTTTTTACCTCTACCAAGCTAATATGTATTAGCCCGAGTTACTGACTGTTTTCCGTTCCTTTAAGAATATGTATATATAATTTAAATCTTTCATACATTGGAATTTAAATCCTAAGCTCTGTAGAAATCTATTGTTTCAAGGAAACATTGAATTTGAATTACTTTTAATTCTTACAATTATAGATAACAACTTGGGCCGGTAAGCTCTGAGCCCGAGCGGCATCATCAACTCAAGAGATGCCAGTTAGTCTTTTACCCAGCTTACCAAGCTAATTTGGATTAGCCCGAGTTACTGGACAGTTTTCCGTTCCTTGAATATTGTAGAATTGAGATCTTTCATACATTGGAATTTAAATCCTAAGATCTGTAGAAATCTATTGTTTCAAGGAAACATTGAATTTGAATTACTTTTAAATTCTTACAATTATACAAAGGATGAGCATGCCGACTGGAGACCTTTTGGTCCATAACTAGGTCGGATACGAAAAAATTATAATAATGATAAATAAATAAATAAATAAAAATATAATATAGATAATAATAAATAAAATAAACAAATAAATGCATAGGTATAGTTAAATAATATGTTCGATTACATTAGGGGAAGTTAGCTTTAAGTGAGGTTGGATTAAGTTAGGTTAAGTCAAGTCAGGTGACGTTACATTGTTTTTTAGGGTTGAAGTTAACCACCATCCCTAAATACAACTTTGTATTTTATTTATTTTCACGAGAACCATTTTCAAAACAGATATCCTATCTCAAAAGTACCACTTAAGGGACTTATTGACGAAAATATTCGCCTGTTAATTTAAAATCTAAACCACAGCTTATAGCGCCTTCTCTTGGTATCAATTCTAATGACGTCATGATGTAAAACCAACCCAAGCGTTCTGCAGCGAAACAGACAATTCTTTTGGCGATATTGAGAGTTTTTCGTCGTCTTTTGGGAGTGATCTCGACTCCCTAAATATCTCTGACAAGAGGCAAGATGTGTGTGGATAGACGGTATAGTTATGGGTTATCAATTTGAACCGAAATATTTCAATGAGGAATTGTTCATATTAGTGCATCATTGTTGCTCACTTGTGTGGATGTTGCTTCTGCAATGTTGTGTTTGGGAACTCAAAAAAAGCAAGGGTTGTGTACGTGACACGCATTCTTGTAGTGTGATCCTACAGACAACATTCACACCACGCCTCCTGGATGCTACAAAAGCTTTGTAGTCACTAGTTTCTACAACGTATACAGATATTTTTTCATCTCGGCCAAAATGTGCCACAAAAAAATTAGTTATGGTGATTTTTAACCACTGGATAAAAATAATTAATCTTTAAAAATGTTTGATACATTATTCTAAATTGTTTACGAATTGTATAAAACGAGTGCTTCACTGCAATATCACTAAGAACATACCAATCCGTTTCAGTAAACGATTTTTTTTTTCATTTATTTCTATAATGTGTGCCCTACCTTCTACGTTGTTTTCTATGTAATTTCTTTGTTTTTAATTATCATTTCTCCTGACTTTATTTTTCTACGCTTATCTCACCAGTTTAATAAAAAAAATATAATTTGTTTTGCATGATTCTTTAAAAAAAGGTCATTTAGTATTGTTGTAAAAAAATCCAGTCCCATCATTTATATTTCCGTGTATGTTCTGTACGTAAATATCATTATTGCTCTGCGGTTATCATAATTTTTTCTCATTTGAGTTCCATATATTATTATTCTTCACCTCTTTTCTTCCCAATCGTGTATTTTCCTCTGTTCTTTCTTCATTTTCATAATTCCTAAATTTGATCTTAAACAGCCTGCGGCAAACGACATGATCACTTTTCATCAAACACAATGACGATGAATGAACAGAATCTATGACGTCACTGCGAAGCTGAGACAGAAGACGTTATTACGATAGCAGTAATATCAAATTGCAATAAATAAAAACGAAAGAGTTTTGTGTAATTCATTTAGCTATTATTGATTTTGGTAAATGCTAAAAACATTCCGATAAAAATGGACCCCTTTAATTTCCAAAATAATTACACTTTAAAGCCAATCTTACGTAAGCACCTCCATTTACCCCAAGATATATATAGATCTTGATTTACCCTACAGCCACTATACGTACGACAAAGGATGTTTGCAACAAAGATATTCTATTCTAAAGCTTAAATTCTGATTCCTATATAATGAGTTGAAATCGCTGGCTAAATTGGCTCCCGTAAAATCAACTTGTACCAGTTCTATTTTAATGATCCGCTGTTAGTATATATAACAACAAGGCTGTAAGCTCTGAGCCCGAGCGGCGGAGCCGGTATTCTTAGACACTGCGGCAGGATCCGGAAAAGCTCTGATTGGCCGAGCCGAGAAGCAGCTCGACTATCATTGGGTGACGAGTCAGGCGCGTTTGAACGAGGGTGAGATAACGTCTGCTCATATATAGGAGCAATATTTATATTCTGACACAGCCCACCTAGAGTAGACGAATCCCAGACGCTGAACGAAAATATATGAACTGTGGCCAGGCGAAATAAATGGAGCCCGAGCTAACTG
>NC_134813.1:16687694-16692694 GCF_046742065.1 Oratosquilla oratoria
GAGTTTTTGAAAGTAAAATTACAGCCATACCAGAACCAGCTACCACTGCCACTAGATAAAATATTAAGTTTAACACAACTTTGCGTCAACACCAATGTTTTTTCATTCAAAGATCTTTATTATAAACAGAAATTCGGATGTTCCATGGGCTCTAATCTCTCGCCAGTTCTAGCCAACTTATATATGGAATATTTTGAATCAGTGCTATTACCGAAAATTAAACCACCCGCCATGTTTTGGCATAGATATGTAGATGATATCTTTACGGTTTGGGATGACGAATGGGGATCATTCCAAGAATTTCACAACCAGCTCAATCACCTAACGAACAATATTAAATTCAAGGTGGAATGGGAATTAGATCACAAATTTCCCTTTTCTAGATATTTTAATAATAAGAAATGCGGAGTCACTGTCCTTCACAGTTTATAGGAAGCCCACCCACACAGGGAGCTACCTACATTTCTTTAGCCACCATCCTGACAAAATAAAATATAGTGTAGCTTCAGGCCTATTCTTACGGGCTTTGAGAATTTGTAGCTCCCAATACTTAGATTTGGAACTAAATTCAGTGAAAAATCAACTAACAAAATTAGGATACCCGCCGTGGTTTTTACAAAAAGCTCTCAGCAAGGCCAAAATTAGTTTTCACAAAACTGATTCCCATTCCGCCATGAATCATCATTGGGATAATAGAAGCATAAAATTGCCTTTTAACAAATCCATCCATGAATTGTCTCACATGTTACCAAAGGAAAAGGTAAATTTTATCTTCCATTATCCTAATAATTTGTTCAGTAAAGTTGTCAATATACATCACAGATCCAAGAGTAATACAACTCCTGGAGTTTATAAATTACCTTGTTTAGATTGCAATGATGTATATTGGGGACAGACGGGTCGAGATCTCAATACCAGGGTTAAGGAGCACAAGAACTCTGTTAAATACGGACAGGAAAATTCCGCAGTATTTCAGCACGTCGCCAATAAAAACCACCGAATAAATTGGGACGATGCTGAAATAATTTATAAATCCAAATGTATTTTCAGAAGAAAAATAGTAGAATCCTCCTTAATAAACAATTTCCCAAATTATAACATTTCCCATGGTCAATGGTCACCAGACTGTATTTCTTCTTTTGCCATAAATAAAATGTTACCATCAACATTAACGGTGGACAAAACTCACCAAGGCCCATGCAACGCCGGTCATGTGACCTGAGCCACCAAGATGCGAGCATGCGTGCCGGGCGTGTTGACCTGAGCCTCGTCCCCCCATGTTACCTCACTGCTTTACTATAAATACATATTGTTCTGTACTTTGTAACTTATATCTGCCGAAGAGGATCACAGTAAGTGATCGAAATATACAGATCTCTATATCTTCGCTTATTCTTCTCCGAAAGTGGGTCATCAGTATTATTTTACATATGTGCTACGACATATCTTTGTGATATATATATATATATATATATATATATGTGTGTGTGTGTGTGTGTGTGTGTGTGTGTGTGTGTGTGTGTGTGTGTGTGTGTGTGTGTGTGTGTGTGTGCGTGTGTTTATATACATGTATATACATATATATGTATACATCTATATGTATTCACACATACATATATACATATTGTCATGACTCACCTCCACCTACAACAAGTGAATTAATATGAGACTTAGGAGGACAACACTAACATTAATAGTACTGCCTCCCTCTCTTAATGGTGAGTGAACAAGTTATGTATCATTAATATATTAAGTACATAAACACACATTTACTATTTTGTATAGACAACGATATATACAATTATTTTCATATATTGAACATAAAGAGTATATATCCTCATTAAATGCAATATAATTCTCCAGTTTAGTCAAGTAAGAGACTCACACTTATAAGATAGAATGAAATCATATAATCACTACAATCATTCCATAGATCTACCTTCTGATCTTCACATTATTCTTCATATTGAATCGAAATAAACAAAATTAATTACATTAGTAAATAAACTCAATTTGCATAACTTGCATATATATAAAGAATAAGATCTTGTATTAATATCAATGAAAGATTTCACCAGCGATATGACCGCAAAGGCATGATATGCATATACATGATATATAAATCTTATAATGGAATATCTGTTTCATCTGAAGTATTATCAAGATTTTATAAACATCTAACACAATACAATTTCCAAGTTTACATACTTTATTGGAGCGTTCTCTCTCTGGTACAGCATTTCCCCTTTGTTTTTTTTTTCTAAGTATGTCCAATCTAGGCACATGGAATATGAATTCCCATTAGACTAACATGAGATACATGTTACTCGTTCAGCTGTAATTGAGAGAGAGGACGATTTTCTCTCGTTAATTCGAATCGACATCAAAACAAGTTCCAAAAATGGATCTGTCGGCATACATAGGTCGTAAACATAAATAATACATTATTCATACATCACAAGAAATTAAAGCAAATACATCCTTAAATTTTCATACACTAATTACAAAGTAACACTCTAAAATATATAACATATACGCAAATATGTTCACCTTTTGAAATACTTGTTTTTTTTTTCTTGCTACGAATCAGATACGTATGCGGGAGTGAAAGAAAATAGAAAACATAACATGGGTGACTATGACTATCATACGCAGTAAGGTAATAATATATATATATATATATATGCATATATATATATATATATATATATATATATATATATATATATATATACATTTACATATATATATGAATATATATACACGTATATATATAATATATATACATAAATATATATATATACATATATATATATATACGGCTCGGGTTCCGAATAGCGACTGTAATAACAGCGACTGTCAATAGAGCGACTTCACAACGGCGACTTTTTTAAAACAGCGACTATCACAACAGCGACCACATGATAGCGATTGTATTATAAGAGCGATTGTCATAACAGCGACATCATCGCATCAACTGCATGAAACTGCTCAGTAATAAAAGATTGAAACCTAAAGGGAATCGAAAACAACATTTTATTTGGACTAGCTATAGATGTCACATGATTTAAAAAGAAAAATGTTAGTCAAGCCAAACAACAGAAAGCCATAGAGTCAGCCGGAAGGACCACGGGGGAAGGTCTCGAGCAAGGGAGGGGTGGGGTGGGTAAGGGGTGGGGGAAGAACACCAACCCACGGAGGGAGGAAGGATTGGATTTGCCCCAACGTGCGTCCTTTTTGTTCTGCTGTTTTGTCAGATCCTTGATGGTCCTGCTAGAATGTCCCACTACTTGAATATTACTCGGCTCAAGTGTCCGGGTGAGGATTAGTCTTCTTGTTGGTTCCTTTTGTTGTTGCCGACCTTCCATTATTTTAATTAAGTAATATTCAAGTAGTGGGACATTCTGTGAGCACCAATGTCAGTGTTCTTGATAAAGCTCTAACGAGCGAAACGTTGTACTACCAATATAGGCTTCGACCTCACATGGTGTTTTTCTTCACATTCTTGTCGGCTTTTGCTATTTGTATTCAAGTCTTAACAACCCAAACATTACTATGACCGACGACCGAGCGACCGACCAGTAAATTCACTTCAGTGAACTTATCTCACAAAGTGAACATAAACATGTAAACACGAACAAATAAACATGAGCGATAGAAACATAAGTCTGTGACCTTTTGAGCATATTTCATTCTGAACTTATCTCACAAAGTAAACACAACTGAACACGTAAATACAAACACGAAAACACAAGCAATTGAAACATAAATCTGCGACCATTCTGACCGGTTGATAGTAAAGTCGCTATTGTTACAGTCGCTGTTATAATGCGGTCGCCATTATGACAGTCGCTGTTTTGAAAGTCGCTCGCCTGATTACGTCGCCCTTATGAAGCCGCTATTATGACTGTCGCTGTTTTGACAGTCGCTATCCGGCCCGGATCCCATATATACATATATACATATATATACATATATACATATATATACATATATACATATATACATACATATATACATATATACATACATATATACATATAACACTGAATGGGCCCCAATGAAAAGATTTAAATTTATCAACCACAATTCACTTTAATTTTAAGCCATCAACGTCGAGTAACTCGAGGAGGCATGCATGCAGAAATTGATACGTAGTCAGAGTAATGTCTCGAAACTTCGCTTGCACGTAACAAGTGACAGTGACTTAGCCCAATGCGCTAAGTCACTGTCACCTGTTACGTGCTAACCAAGGTTCGAGTCCCTAGCATGGCCACGAATCAATTTCTGCATATACGCCTCCTCGAGTTACTCGACGATGATGGCTTAGAATTAAAGTGAATTGTGGTTTTATATATATATATATATATATATATATATATATATATATATATACATAATATAGTTTTATTACTATCGCGTTCGTTAGTTTCCAAGTCTCACACTCATAGATTATAGCTGGCAGAATGCATTCATTGTAAAATTTACGTTTCAAACATAAAGGTAGAGCCTCTCAGGATTTTATTATACTTACCAAACACTTTCTAACCAACTGTATTGCGTCTTTTTATTTCATTATCATGATCTGTCGTCACTTTCACCATCTACCCTAAATAATTATATTCCTCAACTTCTTCAAACTCTCACCATCAATTACAATCTCTTTACTTTGAACTTTCGCATTGAACACTTTGGTTTTACTCCTATTCATTTTTAAACCTACTTTAAGACTTTCCTTGTTTAGGTCACTCAACATATCTTGCAAGTCTTCTGCTCTTTCTGAAATAAAAATGTCATCCGCAAATCATAGGTAGTTCAAATATTTACCATTAATCTTTAAACCTTTCTTTTCCCAACTCATTCTTCTGAAAATATCTTCCAAGCAAGCTGTAAATAGTTTGGGTGAAATTGTATCGCCTTGCCGTACTCCTTTTTCGATCTTAATCTTTTCTGTATCTTTATGTAGTTGAAATATAGCGGTACCTTTCGTATGATATTTT
>NC_134813.1:16707694-16750194 GCF_046742065.1 Oratosquilla oratoria
AGCGCCCTGCCACTACACCAGCAAACCGGTGTGTGTGCGTATGTATGTGTGTGTGTGTGTGTGTGTGTGTGTGTGTGTGTGTGTGTGTGTGTGTGTGTGTGTGTGTGTGTGTGTGTGTGTGTGTGTGTGTGTGTGTGTGTGTGTGTGTGTGTGTGTGTGTGTGTCCACACATATGTATACAAGCATATCTATATACAGCCCTTTACAATGCCACGAGGTTTAGTACTGTTAAAGGTTGTCAAAAGATTTTACATGGATAGTAGAGCTTGTGTCAGGATTACAAATGGTGAGAGTGAGAGGTCTAATGTGAAGGTGTCTGTGATAGGGCTGTATTATGGAATCATGGCTGTTTCGTCTGTACATGGATGGGATGGCACGAGAGTAATGCTAGAGTGAAGAGCAAAAAATTGGAGATGGTTAGAGAGAGTAGAGGGGAACGGGGAGTAAACCAGTCGTTGTTTCATGATGAAACTGCGCTTTTAGCCGGGACAGAGGATGGCCTAAGAGAGTTACTCTAGGAGTTTTGGAAGATACGCCCGTGGTACAAGGAAATTAAAAGTATATGTATGTAAAAGCAAGGTGATAAGATGTTCAAGGATGGCAGTAAGTTGGAGGTAAGTCTTAAAAGAGAGGCTATTGGAGGTGGACGGTTTGGAGTATTTAGGGTCACATGTGGCAGGGAATGGAGGAAAGGAGGTGGAGGTAAATTGTAGAATGATGGAAGCAAGTGAAGGTCTTGGAGGAACAAAAAGTGTCATGAGAAATAGGTGTCTGTGGATGGATGCAAAGAGATTATATGAAAATATGATTGTACCTAATATACTGTATGGAGCAGAGACTTGGAATTCAAAGAAAGCAGAAAGGAGAAATTTCAGTGAGTTTGAGATAAAGTGTTTAAGATGTATTGTACGGGTTAAGATGATGGATAGAGATGAGGATGAAAGCGGAATAAATAAGGAACTGCCGGATAAGACTGATGAAAGAATACTGGAATGGTTTGGGCACATGGAAAGAATGAATGAAGAAAGCCTAATAAAAAGAAGGCAGAAATGAATAGGGTAAACTTGAGGGACAGGGATTCTTGAACCGGCAAGGAGGAAGGCGGTATATAGTTATCAGTGGTTGTTAATGGAGTATAAATAGGCCTAGAGGGATTTCTCCTCGTCCTCTCTATGTTCACATGAAGGCACGAGGATGGAGAAGGGTCGCCATGTAAATAATGTTGTGGAGCCCTGCTGTAGTTGTGCTGTGTCTTGCTGCATTGTTTCTGAACCGGGCAGGGTGCAGGGGACAGGGTTGACTATCAACGAAAGGAAACAAATGTATGAAGTATGCGGGTGGTATAGACGGAGGTGGTTACGTGTTTTGGCTGGTGACTTGCCTTGTAAGGGGAAGAAATATTTCGGATGATACTAATCGATAGATCGGTGATTTCTACTTGGCCTGGATGTCCGAGCACATGAGGTAAAGGTGATGAACTTGTTGATATCTGGATGCCACATGTCGTGAGCTCTTCACCTTTCACTGTCGTGAAGGGGGAAAACCAGCTTCCTCAGGTTCTTGAACTTCTAAAACACTGCGCACGTCTATGTTCAATTGTCCTGCCAAATACGTCAATCTCTTTAAGAAGTAAAGTCGGGGGAGGAGAAGGGTGTAAAGTGAAGAAAGCTGTCTGGTGACAGCAAACAAAAGCACAAAAGTGAGGTCTCCTGGCTCAAACATGTTGAATAAATATGACCTCAGCCTCATGAACCCCTTCCAAAGACGATGTAGCATAATCCTTGGCTGACGCAGACAATTGCATTCACCTAAAGGATTAAACTCAGACTGAAATGGTCTCAGAGATCCCTTTTTTCTTCTCACATTGACACTTTGTCAATAGAAGGTCATAAGACAATGCGCAAGTCCAAGAAAGAGCTCCAATGCACCCAAAGCCGCTGTCCGTCCTCACGTCTTCAGCCAACCAGAGAACGTTGGAGTTACCCGTAACCAGTTAGATCCAACCTGAGTACACATACCTATAATCATTTGGCTAATGGAAAGATCGACTCAACCCGCTGGGACACATTCATGTGATAGCTAAGAGAATTCATGAAGTGAATCAATGAATTGCAAGAGGATAAGTGAAAATTGAGAAGGAAAGAAAGCATAATTTATTTGGATTTATGTTTTAATGGACTCAGTTTGAAATCAACCGTCATATGACGGTATATAAAGTTTGTATTTACGATTCGCTTTCTCTTTGAACTTCAAAAGATAATCATTAAGATGATAATTCACTTGAAAATGATCAAGCTAGTCTTTCCGCGCCGCACTGAGATTTCTACGTCCTGATTCGAAACATAAAGCGGTAGATGCATAGCTGGGGTTGAAATGGTCACCTTTGTTCCATGTGTTCGGACATACCAGCAATTTGGGAGCGCCAACTACCGTTAGAAGGGGTTTACACGGTCTGGTTCGTCGAACGCGGTTCGACAGACACGTGTTTAAAGTGATGTGTGAACGTGTGAACGGGGTATTTGGGGTTTGACCAACGTGTTCGACAACCAAATACCCCGTTCACACGTTCACACATCACTTTAAACACGTGTCTGTCGAACCGCATTCGACGAACCGTTAGACCTCTTAGGGTTATCGCACTGAGCTATTTATTCACACACATTCTACCTCCATCCTCTATTTGAATAACTAGAATATGACTTCGCTTACACAAATCCAGACTTCTTTAAGAACGTTTCAACAGTATGTCTAACATTCGTATAGGTTTACAATTTCTTTGTTCATTATACAGTTTTACTATATATAACGGAAGGATAATTTGATATTTTATTATATAAATAAAAATATAACTGTTTCAAAATGATTCTGAAATGACCTCAGCCGTAGCAGTGTTTAGAGGACACTTCCGTAAGGGTGAATGGCTGTACAATATCGACTATCGGTACGGTGACGGTGATTTGGTAACAGTTCACGAGAACCTCATTGGCTAAGAGAGTGGTGACGTCATGGCAATGGGGACAACTGATTGGCCGAGAGTGGTGACGTCACGGCAACGGAGACGACTGATTGGCCGAGAACGCTGACGTCACGGTAACGGAGACGATTGATTGGCCGCGAGCGAAGCAAGCTCGCCCTAAGGGCCAAGCCCCCGCTCGCAAAACGAGCAGCGCCGCAGGCCAAGCGCCCATGGCTGCGAAGCCGGCGTTTGTGGAGATTTAAGAAATAAGATATTGTAACTGAAGTCGTTTTTACTCAAAGCAAACAATCAACTGTTAGCGCTGGTGAAGCCCATGGAAGCCTAGTGTGATAACCCTTTCAGAGGCCCTCATGTACACATAACTGAAGGCGCAATCATTCCCGAAGAACTTATCGAGAAGGTGAGAGACAATCCTTTCTAGCAGTTAATCCACATCATACTGAGTGTTCTATAGATTTTTTTGTGTCAAGTTATAAACGGTTTCTGTGCTGTTCAAGGTCTCATTAGATCAAAACGCCGCCCATACACGAGTCTAAAACTCAGAGAATTTTAATCAGTTGGCATTTTCCATAATTTTTTTTATAAGGGGCATGTGACACATTACTGAAGCGACTACAACCTACAGGTACCGTTCAATATAAAAATGTAGCTTTACTATTATTCAATTATGGTCTTCCTTTGAACTTGAAAAAAGTATTCAATAAAAGAAAACGTCGTTATTATTTTATGATATCTCCAGTCATCATGACTTAGGTACGTAGGCCACTATATTACCATGTCATAAATGTTTCTTCTTTTCTTTTCTTTACTTTTATTCATTCACTTCTTTAAGATAGATTAGATATTCTCAGAGTGACTTAGATAAGTTGTTTTCGTTACAATAAAGAAGTAAACAAAACGAGTCAAGTTCATCAACCTGGTGATAAGTTCCAGTTTTTGTTCTGGCAGATTACTTTATTTTATCAGGAACAGTTTTTACGCATTACTAGTTTATGTTTTTCATCTTCTTCTCTTCGGCTAACTCAGCCTTACTTAACCTGGAGTGCTGAAATAAATTTTAGGGGAAGGTGGAAGTGCTGAATACATGGTGGTACATCACTTTATTTTCCTTCGTCATTCTAGTAATCAAATGTTAACCAGAGTCAAGGGGGTGCTAGACTACCTAGACTTGACTACAAGGGTGCCCTTAGGGTCGTCAAATGTCAAGAAACGCTGGGTCAACACTTCTCACTCCTGCTGTGATGGATTAAGTTTTTCCTCTTATTCCAACTTTCAATTCCATTCTACATTGCTAAGGACATTATCACTTTGACTTAGTTTCTTCTCTTGATAGAATATATGACCAATATTCGAGAGGTAAGCCACCATTTAGAATCAAGTCCATTTCTTGTTTCAAACAACCTGAACCTGAAAATCTTACATATGAGGGATTGTAAAAGTTGGTCCTTGTAAACTGAGTTGGTTTTTTTTTTTTTTTTTTTTTTTTTTTTTTTTTTTTTTTTTTTTTTTTACTCCGGAGTAGTTCCTCTTTGTGTATAAGGTGTTTATTCATCCAGGCTAAGATTGCTGCGGCCCTGACACGTGTTGGATTTCTTATAATATGCCATTGTCTAATAAAATATAGCCCAAAGATCCTTGGCCTTACCAACTTATTTGATTAAATCTTTGAATGTCTTTCATGTCCCGAATCCGCTATATATCCTGCTTTTCTTGTCTTTTTTTATCATAAATGCATTAGTTTACGAAAATTGTCTATATTCCTTTTGTTTGGTTGAACACTTCATAAAAGCCATGCTGCAATAATTTTCTATTTCTAACTGAACAGATATCGCTATAAAGTTAAATTTCTAAACACTTAAGGAACACAGTCTGACATATTTTTACGTTATTTTTTCTTGTTTCCTTTCAAACAACGCTGACTTTAATGGAGACTTCTCCTCTTTTAACGTGACGTATACAATGAAAAAACATATTTGGTTATCAAGAGAAAAAAAAAATCCTTCCCACTGACATTAGTGGGAACATAAGCACAAAAAAGAGCAGAGATAAGAGATCATAAAGGAGAGGCCTCAAGAGAAGAGGACAGGAGAAAAATAAGAGAAATTGTGGAGAGAGAGAAGAAGAAGAGCCAATCAGAAATAAAGGGCCGGAGAGAAATGGCGGACATGCACTTTTTAGCAGTGAGACAATCGCGGTCACTTGAGGATAGAATGGAAACAAAGGATTAGAAAGCGGCCAACCTGAATGACCACCTTTGTTACATTGTTTAGTGATTACAGCAACAAATTAGATTGTATGAGGATTGAGTGGTTTCTTCAGCTATAACTGATTATCTTAGTTGATGAAGTAAAATGAATGTAAGCATAGTACGGGTAGAAAAATAAAATATGGAAATGGTGTCACTATCAAGCATCAGAAGGAGTTTAGCTGAAGCCAAACATGTCACTTTAACCTATGATTATGCAAATTACTAAAGATAAACAAAGGATTGGATGAAATAGAATAAATCACTTCTTATACAAACTACAACTAAACATGCCCACACACAAACTCTTCTCCCTCTCTCATTCACACACACACACACACACACACACACACACACACACACACACACACACACACACACACACACACACACACACACACACACACACACACACACACACACACACACACACACACACACACACACACACACACACACACACACACACACACACACACACACACACACACACACACACACAGGCACATACACACACACACACACACACACGCACACACACACACACACACACACACACACACACACACACACACACACACACACACACACACACATATAAATAAATATATATATATATAAATATATATATATATATATATATATATATATAAATATATATATATATATATATATATATATAATATGTATATCGATGTATATATATATATATATATATATTATATATCATATACATATATATATTTATGTACACACACACACACACACACACACACACACACACACACACACACACACATATATATATATATATACATATATATGTATATATGTATATGTATATATATATATATATATATATATATATACATACAGTATATATGTACATTTTTATCAACCACAATGCACTTTAATTCTAAGCCATGAACATCGGGAGTTCGGTGGAAGTCAACATACAGAAATTGAAACGTGGTATGGCCAAGGACTCGAACCAGGCTATCACGTGACAAGTGTTGTAGTGATACCCTCTTTCGAGTCCTTGGCCGTACCACGTTTCAATTTCTGCATATTGGCCTCCGCGGATCTCCCGATGTTGATGGCTTAGAATTACAGTGTAGTGTGGTTGATAAAAATGCATCTCTATTCACTGGGACCCATTCAGTGTTGTATATATATATATACATATATATATATATATTATATATATATGTATATATATATATATATGTACGTATATATATATATATACATATATATATATATATACATATGTATACATATATATATATGTATATATATACATATATATATATATATATATATATATATATATATACAGTCGTATATATTCGCACTAACGTACATGTCTGTGTGTTTGCACTTGAATGCTGATCATCTGTTGGCAAAAAAAAGAATACATTGGCACGGACCAAGGTGAAAGAGCTCACACAAGACGTGCCTGGCAATGAGAGTTCAGGATTACCAAACTTCTGAGAGTAAATCTATGACATGAAGAAAGAGAGACACTAGAGTGGGTGTGATAGTTACAAAAGAATCTGAAAACGGAGACCTGAGGATCTTGGTCAAAGGGAGAAGAAAATCGCCGAACGCGATGAAGGGTCACGAAAGATTGTAAGAGGAATTTTTTGCAAGAGTATATAGAACGAGTAGATGATAATGATTTATGATTAAATCAGGATTGTGATTTTTTTTTTTTTTTTTTTTTTGTCAGTCTGATAGGTGCACGTCAGTATACTAGATGTCTTTAGGGAAAGTTATCTATGACAAAAAAAATGTCATGGAAAAAATAACAAATGTGTAATGATGGAATGGTCAGCTGATACCGAGAGTGTTCTGAAGGGATTTAAAACTCATAATTATCATCAGAAAAAGAACATAAACCTAGACAGTACTTAGCCATACTCAATCTCTATCAGCCGATGTCCCATAACAAATGCCACAATAGCTTGTTTATTTTCCACAAGAAAACAAAAATATTACATTGTCATAGAAATGTGATGGACCCCAATCAGAAAGTTAACGATGCGGGATATACTGATGTCGTAAATATCTCCTGTGAATGAAAAAGGAAGTAGATATTACCTATGAAAGTGTCTGTAATATAAAGAAAAGAATACAGAGAAGAAAAGGGCATTGCTGAACATGATAACAAACAGAATGTATCTACATAAAAGAACAAATTCTACATAGATCTTACAAGGAAAGCGAAATCTTTTAGACACAAAACCACGAAGAAAAAAAAGAGAGAAAACGACAAAGAAAATAGGAACATGTTTCACTTCTCCAACACAATGTTGTACTCAGCTTAGAAAAAAAAAAAAATTATCGTTAGCAAAACATGTAAACAATATCACCGTAGCTTAAGGACGGAGTGAAACGACTATAACTCGTTCAAGATAGTTATGCTAAGTTAAATTATGTGGCAATAACTTGTTCAACACCCTGTAACTGGAGTGAATATACCAAAGGTTTTGAACAGGTAGCAAGACACATGTTTAAGTGCGTTGTCACTGTTCCAGGGGTCCAGGGTGAAAGGAAATATATGGATCTGGACTCTAGGATCTATTGTTTATCTCCACCAGGCTGAGGTACTGAAGAGGTTTTGCTCCTCTCTCCATTGCCAATGGATTTCAATCAGCTAAGGAATGGCATCTGGATGAAATAGTGTCTTCGTTAATCGTTACCCTGCTACGACCCAAGTCTGACTAGCAGCTGAATAGAGTCGCCTGGTATTATCAAGAAACAAAGTATGTCGCAGTATTGAAAGATTATCATAGGAGCTGAAGAGAGAATGATGCAAATACGTCTTGTGTTCGAGTGTTTGCCCTCAGCAGCCAGCTTTCCCTCTGTGACATCAATTAACCTCTTCGCTACCGTGGCGCTTTGTACAAGTTCTGATGTATCGAGTGCTGGATGATTTTATTATTTGGCAAACGTTGACAACGTTGTCTATGTCGTGGTGGCGCTGCTCGGGTGAAATAATCTTGCTTATCCTTTACCGCAAACAGAAGTTGCATCTTGCACCACGGTGGTGCAGGGGTCGACACCGCATGAGATATTATCCATTATCACCGGCAATTTCAAGTCTTGTAGGAACCCGTGGTCAAGGGAAGGTGGGAAGGAAGAGATCGGGGGTGGGTAGTGTGGGGGGTGAGGGAGGGAGGGAAGGAGGGAAGGGATCTCTAAGCAGTAGGAGGATTCTGAGGGGAGGAGGAGTAGGATAGAAGATGGAGGAGGAGTCTGTGGTGAGGAGACAAAAAATGGAGGTGGACGCTCCGTGTGACGTGGGAAGTAGATGGAAAGTTGAGCGGGAAAGAAGGCCAGAGATGAAGGGAAACCAGAGGTTAGAGTTGCCAGTTAGAGTAAATACGAATATTATTTAAGGAATAAAATTGAAGAATAAGAAGCTGTAGCAACTATTGGAGGTGGAAACTAGGGAGTAGATGGGAAAACAGAAATTTGGATTAAGCATGAACAACGTTTCTTGGAGTGAGATTAAAACTAAAGCAGGATGGAGGTGGTATTTGAAGTTGACATCATCATCGAGAAAGGGAGGAGGAAAACATGAGAATAGTCAGGATGGAATTAATTTGACCTGAGGTCTTGGGCTGGTGTCAGAGGCCTACAAGAGTAGGAGATGAAAGTACATGTGGAAAATGCAACATTGATAACGAGGAAAATGGGAAAATAGAGGGAAATTGTCCCAAATCATATATACGTTATGTTTTATACAATGAGAGAAAGCGACTTTGTGAAGCTTAGAGTTAGTCGGCAGTTTGTGGGAAAATTTCGTCGATCAATCCCTCTTCCAGTCCAGAATCCGCGCTTCGCTTCTATATTAGCCAAACCTATGGAGTCTGCAAGCCAAAGCGCAAACTAAGATGCAGTCGACGCAGAACAGTTCAAAATCAGACTTCCTATTGCTGAACTGAAGTACAGACTGAAATTCTCTCCCACATGAAATGTTGAGGTAGTACTGTACATCTAGGAACTCTGTAAGCGAAAGAAAAGTTCAAACCGTAGTACAATTCAACACCTGCAAGTCTGCCATTTCTCTGTGCTGCGTCGACTGTGTCACCTGCGTTTGAAGGAGCGAAACGAGGATTACAAAAGTGGAAACTCGAGTTTCGGGCACACTTGGGGCCGCGGTTAGGGTGGCGGGGTTAGACCGGGTCTAGTAATAGATTCTTCCAATTACGTTTTATTAATCAACTTAATCTGACAATTAATTTCTTGTTTTCCCGCTAACCTTGGCTGTCCACGTACTTAGGTCAAAGGTGACGGCTTCAACCTCAGTTATACACTTCTTAATGTAAACCTTTCACTTTTGTATTTATTTACTTGCTTTTTTATTTATTTATTTATCTATTTGTTTATTTATTCTATTTATTTATTTATCTATTTATTTATTTATTTATTCATTCATTCATTTATTTATTTATTTATTTATCTATTTATTTATTCATTTATTTATTTATTTATTTATTTATTTATTTATTTATTTATTTATTTATTTATTTATTTATTTATTTATTTATTTATTTATTTATTTATTTATTTATTTATTTATTTACTTGTGTGAACATTGTGGTGAATGTGGATAGGAGGTAAAGGGAACACGGGCTGAGGGAAATACATTTATTCCTGACTAGTTTCGCCTGAATGGTTTCTTCAGAGGAATAGTGTCTGAAGTCAAGCTGGTCAATATATATTAACCCTTTTTCTACCATATATATATTGACCAGCTTGACTTCAAACACTATTCCTCTGAAGAAGCCACTCAGGCGAAACTAGTCAGGAATAAAAGTATTTCCCTCAGCCCGTGTTCCCTTTACCTCCTATCCACATTTACCTACTTGTCTATTTATTTATCTATTTATCTTTTTACCTATTTACTTACCTATTTATCTATTTGTCTATTTATGTATTCATTCATTTCTTTATCTATTTTCTCATTTGTCTATCATTTGTCTATTTTCTATTTATTTCTTTATTTTCTATTTGTTCATTCATTTATTCATTTATTTTTTCATTCAATTATTCATTTATCTATTTATTTATTCATTTACATTAAGAGGATAATTATTAATTAAAGTTTGGTCTTTTCATGCCAGACTAGACTTTGCTAAAAATTTGAGAGGAAAAGGGCTATCACACTGGGGTCGTTTCATACCAGACTGGACTTTGCTAAAAGAAAAAAAAAAAAAAAAAAAAAAAAAAAAAAAAAAAAAAATGAGAGGGAAAGGGTTATCATACTGGGCTATTTTTCCTCTAATCTCCGATTAATCTGCGGCACCGCCCACCTTCAGAACTTTTTCCACCGTAAAATCACTATTACGATTTTTTCAACAAAAATACATAGAATGTTATTTGATAACCTAGAAGATTTTTTTTTTTTTTTTTTTTTTTTTCCCTCTAACATATCAGATTCACTCTCAAAAGCTACAGGATGCAAATCAGAGTCCAACAATCCGAGGAAAAAATAGCCTAGTATGATAATGCCTTTAACCGCTTCAACCGATTGCGGATTAGATTCTGGACAATACTAGGTGAAGTCGATCAACGAAAGGGACAAGATCAAAGAGAGATTATTTCCTCATTAATTGAAGAGGCATTTTGTATCGGGTTTCCCACCTCTCTAATTGGATGAAATATTCCGTCGTTATCCGAAACAAAATCAATACTTTATCGTCGAGTTCAAAGATATTTGGAGTAAAAATATGGGTAAAGATAGCAAATTAAAAAAGAATAATAATAATACAGCGGAGTGGTGGAGTGTTGAATAGATGTGAAAATGAATCTGATCATTGATGTGCATAAGACCATAACATAAGAACATAAGAATAAAAGGAAACTGCAAGAGACCGCAAGGCCTACACTAGGCAGCTCCGTATCCATCACCACCTGTCATCCCCATCCATAAAGTTGTCTAATCGTTTTTTAAAACAACTGATAGTTTCAGCGCTTACTACATGGTTACTAAGTTTATTCCATTCATCGACCACACTATTAGTAAACCAATTCTTGCCTATTTCCTTCTTAAATCTAAATTTGTCCAGTTTATAACCATTAATGCGAGTCCTGCCCTGTTGTTTTATTATGATGACCATGTTTGCATCACCCTTGTTATAGCCTTTGATCCACTTGAACACTTCTATTAGATCACCCCGCACTCTGCGTCTTTCCAGATGGTTACTAAGTTTATTGCATTTAACCCTTTCCATACGATGACATCTAAGTAGCTGTCATAAGGATTCCTCCGTTGGCGTCTTGATTATATTTATATTGCAGTTGTAGCTGAGCGACTATTATATTATGTAAATTGACTTGGTAATATTTCCTGTGGTTATTAATATCCAGAGTGAAATAGATCGTGTAATGCAGATGTAAGTTTATATTTTATACGCGAGTATTGTGATGCACCATCGAATCACCGTACACCAGGCAGCTGATGCTGTTCGCGGGAATTTGGCTTGCACTGAAGAGGTCAAACATTTGTTGGTAAAGACGGACGATGGTTACACACTGGGCTCGTCAAAAGAAGCCGATGAGTAAAAGCAGCAACGACTGCAATAGCACTGTAGGAGAGAGGCCAAACGCAGAGTATGGGATCCAGTTTGTACGACTTTTCGCCTGTCAGCACTGTAAGAGAGAGGCCAAACGCAGAGTATGGGATCCAGTTTGTACGACTTTTCGCCTGTCAGCACTGTAAGAGAGAGGCCAAACGCAGAGTATGGGATCAAATTTGTACGACTTTTCGCCTGTCAGCACTGTAGGAGAGAGGCCGAACGCAGAGTATGGGATCCAATTTGTACGACTTTTCGCCTGTTTGAGCTCTTTCAGGTACATGATAGAGTTGTAATAAGCAAAACGTACCAATAAAGTCTCCATCCTCATATCATGATCCTCTTGATAAACTTGTAAGTAACTGATGATTCCGTTTAATGTCGCGAACTCCCCCTTTCAGGAGGCTAGGACGGTGCTCCTTACAGAGGAATTTGTAGCGTGTAATTTAATGAACCATACCCTTGGTCCAACTCACTAGCGGGAAATTCGAACTACCATAATCTCGATCTCCGCCTCAATTAGCGGCGCTTTAGTATGCCTGGCAATTAACAACTGCATATACATTAGGTTACGGTGGGGTATAGCCATGAAACTGCCTAGTGCAGGCCCTATGGTCTCTTGCGGTCTCTTTTATCCTTATGTTCTTATACTGCATATGCACTGGGTTTCAAGGGATTATAGGGATAGTGCATACACACAAGGAAATATGGTCGGATGTCTGTGCAGTATAGATGGAAGCAGACAGCGAGGAAAATTACAGAAAATAAATTAGTGAATCTGGTATTAACCTCGTCGAGACTGATTAAAGACCCTGTTCACATTAGCTGTTTAAACCGCGCGGAAACTGCGGCGATACCGCATAGTCAAGGAAAACCTTCACAGGTGTATGTGAACGCCTCCGTTTATTTACATTGTAATTGAATCGCCGCGGTTCAAACCGAGGCGGTTGAAACCCTTAGTGTGAACAGGGCCTTGATATTTTGTTGTGACAAGCATCATAACGATTTTACTCATCTAAGGCTGATGTGTCTGTGATCTCACTGCTCTAGCCTGAGCATTGTCTAAACCGTGAATAGTATCTGGCTACAAACTACAATAGAAGAAACTATCACTTTCGCTACTAAAGCACCCTGTATAGATCTTTCTTGTAACAAAGACTGAGTGACTATACAGTGACTAGAAATTCACTAAGGGGCTTGCAGTTTGTGATCATCTTTTTATTAATTGACTTTAGGCCCAGTATATGCTTCCAACAAAAGGATTACAAAGGATTACAAAGGCGAAGCATGCCGACAGGAGACCTTTTGGTCCATATCTAGGTCGGATGCGAAAAAATTATAATAATAATGAATAAATAAATAAAAACTATAATAATGTAAATCTCAAATAAAATACATAAATAAATGCATAGGTATAGTTAAATAATAAAACAGACAGGTAAATAGTAAATAATAATAAATTCACATAAGTAAATAATAATAAATTCACATAATGACAAAATGGGGCGACTACTCATTCCGCAAGAGTGACAATAACGTTGCCAAGGCAATGTTTCTATATAGTGTTAAAATTCCATACATTTATATGTAACAATAATGCAGTTACTAAATATCAAAACCATTTAGTGACTTTTAAACCACCCTGTATTACATATCACTGCGATGCAACCCAAAGCATACTAAGTCTCAACCAATAAAGACCGTTCAAAAATGTGTTTCGTTTCTCAATTAAATAGAAAAGGTTCATGTTTGGCACAACAAAAAAATCTATATATAGTACAAAAAGGAACTGGGTGGGTCATTGAGAATGGGGAAGGGTGTCTGAGCAGTAAAGGAATTCAAATGAATATGTAACGGTACTTTTTCAGATCCTTTCTCATCCACAAACCAGTATAATCTCGAAAAAATCGACACGACACGCCAAAGAAAATTCCTTCCCACTATTCAGATAATCTGCCCTTGCCTTAGATTTGTGAATAAGATAAGAAATTATTAATAAAGGGGTGGAAGGAGATAAAGGAGTGTTGTAATTTGTCGCTCGTAATTTTTATTTTAGGAGGCAATGTCGCGCTTAAGAGGTGGAATCTTAGAGATGGTAAAGGAGTTTAACGAGAGTAGAGAAGAGTAGAAGTAGACGTTTGACATTCTTCTTTTGATGGGGATCCATTTTCAATCATAAAAGAATCCTGAGTAACCCTTAGCCATAGAAATTAATTTCGATGGTCATTAAAGAACCAAATTCATAAGATTTATGCAGTCAGTATGCTGTAGGAAAGTGGTTCCTAAACTTCTTTTTTTCCAGTTTTACAACTATACGTACTAAGTTAACCTTAATCCTAATGCAGGTCACCGAAATGTTTATTTTGATTTTTTTTTTTTCTTTTTTCATCCCTTCATTACCTCCGAAAATTTGTTACCTCCCCCCCCAGGGGGTAATTTACCCGCAGTTTGGGAACTTTTCCACTACTAATTTTGTAAAAAAAAAAAAAAAAAAAAAAAAAAAAAAAAAAAAAAAAAAAAAAAAAAAAAAAAAAAAAATTAACTAACTAACTAACTACTGCTGTAGGAGGAGAGGAAGTAGAAAGGGGTAAGGAATGGTGACGAGGCGAAGAATGAGAGGAAGGGGGTGATAGAGAAGGAGAAAAAAAGAGAGGTGGAGAGGAGATGGAAGAGGAGGAGGAGGAAGAAGAGAAGAAGGAAAATGAAAAGATGAGGCGAAGGAGGAGAACAAGGAAGGAAAAAGAAGGTAAAGGAGGGGGTAAAGGAGGAGGAAAATGGGGTTGGAGAGGAGGAGGAGGAGAAGGAGGAAAATAGAAAAATGGAAAGATGAGGCTAAGAGGGAGGAGAACAAGGGAAGAACGGAGGTAAAGGAAGGAGGAGAGGAGGAGAAAAGAGAGAGGTGGAGAGAAGGAGGATAAGGAGGAAGAAGAAAAAAATTGATAAGGAAAAGATGAGAAGAAGAAAGAGGAGTACAAGGAGGGGGAAAGGAGGTAAAGGAGGTGGTAGAGAAGGAGAAAAAGAGTGGTGACGAGGAGAAGGAGAAGGAGGAAGAAGAGAAGAAGGAGAAGAAAAAGATAAGGCAAAGAAGGAGGACAGAGAGAGAACAAAAGAAGGTAAAGGAGGTAGTAGAGAAGGAGAAGAGAGAGGGGTGGAGAGGAGAAGGAGGAAGAGATGGAGGAAGAGGATAAGAATGAAAAGGAAAAATAAGGTGATAAAGCACAGAGTTTGGTGGACAAGAACAGCAAGGAAGAAAAAAAAGGGCTTGAGGAGGAGTTTCTATGCCTTTTTTCTTTTTGGCTACCCCTCCCCATGTAGGGGGAAAAAGCCTTTGGTATATGTATGTATGCATGTATGTGTGTATGTATGTATGTATGTATGTATGTATGCATGTTTGTATGTATGTATGTATGTATGTATGTATGTATGTATGTATGTATGTATGTATGTATGCATGCATGTATGTATGTATGAATGTATATATGTATGTATGTATGTATGTATGTATGTATGTATGTATGTATGTATGTATGTATGTATGTATGTATGTATGTATGTATGTATGTATGTATGTATGTATGTATGTATGTAAGTATGCATGTATGCATGCATGTATGTATGTATGTATGTATGTATGTATGTATGTATGTATGTATGTATGTATGTATGTATGTATGTATGTATGTATGTATGTATGTATGTATGTATGTATGTATGTATGTATGTATGTATGTATGTATGTATGTATGTATGTATGTAGGAGGAGAAAGAGGAGAAGTCGGAGTAGAAGAAGGAAGAAGATGGGAATGAATAGTAAGAGGAAAAGGAAGAGAAGAAAGGAAGGATCAAGAACAAAAGCAAGAGAAAGTCAGAAGATGAGGTAAGAAAATATGAAATACAAAAAAAAAAAAAGGAAAACAAAATATGAACATAAAGAAAACAATGGAATTTACCCGTTTGGTGCTTATCTGACTTATAAACTTTATTCATACTATCGACTCTTCATTCATAGATGATTCACAAATGAGATGCTGGAACTACTTTTGAGCGTCTTTTTCATTACGCTCGTTTAACTTAAAGATTAAATTCTGAGTGTAACAACTGATTTCATTCGTCCAAAGGAGAGGTCTCCTAGGTAAGGATTTACATTGTTAAAGGAATTAGATTAATGTAGATAATTAATAAATGAATAAATAGAAGAATAAGAATAGAATTGATAAAAAATAAAGTAAAATAAAGAAACTAACACTTCCTCAGTATAGACTTCAAAGGAACAACACCTGACGATTCCACCGAAATGATGGGATGTCGCCATCATGGAGGGGTCAAAAATATCTTCATCATATTCATCTTCATCATCTTCATCATCAAAGGATTACAAAGGATTACACAGGCGGAGCATGCCGACAGGAGAGCTTTTGGTCCATATCTAGGTCGGATACGAAAAAAAAAAATAATAATAATAATAAAATTAATAAATAAAAACTATAATAATGTAAACAACAAATAAAATACACAAATAAATGCATAGGTATAGTTAAATAATAAACAAACAAATAAATAGAAAATAATAATAAATTTACATATAACTAATCAATGAAAACTGCGATCGCTTTAAGGGGCTTTGATTCTAAAAATGGGATTGGATAATTCCTAATGGTGTTAGATCAATTTTAATTGTATTTGATCCCTTTTAATGGGGGTTGGATTCCTCTAAGGATCTGAATCCTTAAAAAGAACCCAACCAACTTATGAAGTATCCAATTCCTTTAAGAGGGGTCCAGCCTCATTACAAAAGGATCCAAACCCCTTAATGAATTAATTCTGGCTAAAGCTAGACTATTCTAGATATGGCTATTGTGCTCAAAAGATCCTCTGGGCCTTTGAGGGTTAAAGTTACTTTTATCAGTGAAAAGGAAAATGTAAGATTAGATTAGGAACATATGGCATGAGGCGTTTCGCTACGGCCGAAGCCGTCACATCTACTCAATGCGCTCGGACAGGCAAAGAAAATGAAGGAAGTAGCGATCAGCGCTCGCCATCCGGAGTCCTCGCTCCCGAGAAGAACAGTACAGCATAAGAACGGAGGAGACTAAAAAAGTATATAAGGCCTACAATAGGAAGTTCCATATCACTTACTACCTATCATTCCTATCCATAAAGTCATCTAATCTTCTCTTAATGAGACAACCAATCGTTACTAAGTCTATTTCAATCGTTAACCATTCTGTTGGTAAACCAGTTCTTGCCTATTTCCTTCTTAAACCTATTTTCCCCCAATTTAAAATCATTACTACGAGTCCTACCCTGCTGTCTTGATAAGATGACCTTGCCTGCATCTCCCTTATTAAAGCCCTATGACCCATTTATGTCACACCGCAATTTACATCTTTCTAGAGAGTATAAGTTAAGGGATAAGAATTTAAACTAGTGCATAGTTAACCCATTTCTTCGTGATTTATGTCCCTATGTGTATTTCAGATTACTTTATTTTAATGAGAAATCTCCTTCACAATCACCGGTATTAAGATTAGGACATCACGAGTAAGCTTATCCATTTGATTTAGGTCAGCAGAAGGAAATACCACAGCCAAAGTGTTCAGAAGAAATTGGGCCTGGGATGAGAGATCACATATCCATTTCCGAATCGAATACCCTATCGACCTCATTACCAGGTGGTCGTGAGTTCGATTCCCGTGATCAGCTGCGGGTTTCCTTCGTTGGTTCCCGACAGCCCTGGCTAGGCGGGGAGGCGACCCAAACATAGGCCTAAAAAGCCTATCAGCCTTTGTCCCACCAGGGGTTTCTCACTTCCCACTCCGTGGCAGTGGAATGGTGAGTAGATGAGTTGAGTTTCAAATTGAGAACCAGCTCTAAGCTCAATAGAAATGGCTGGTTTTAGTTAGAGGGACTTAATCTGGTATGAAATAAAAACAGCAGCATTAAACCTTTTAGCAAATGTCTGGTTTTAATAAGAAGAAATTTTCTATAGGGGCCACTGGATTTTAGTCAATAAATCGAGAATTTCTAAAATTCCAGTCCTTGATAATAAGATCCATTCGAGAGCGTTATTCTGTTCCTCGTACTGCTTTAGATCAACACCTTAAAAGAAACAATTGATTTTAGTGGGTTAATTTCTCTAATTCAGGGTCTACCCCGAGAGTCCTGAAATTGTACAGCATTACACAGGGAAATGTCTTTAGTTTTACTAAAGGTATTCATCCTGGTATCTATGTTGGCTCATATAGGCTTGGTTATGATAGGCTCTAGTTTTATTCAGCTGAGGGTCGTATTCCGATTTAAATGGGGTCTTTCTTTGTCTTGTGGTCCTCCCGTCGTCTGAATAGTCGCTTCATGTTTGCTTCAGAAATGGGTTCAATGTTGGTGTTGTTGTTGTTGTCGTTCCCTAGACTGTCTGTCCGAGCAGTCCCGTCTCAAAAAAAAAAAAAAAAAAAAAAAAAAAAAAAAAAAAAAAAAAAAAAAAAAAAAAAAAAAAAAAAAAAAAAAAAAAAAAAAAAGGAGTTCATGTTGGTGTGGTTAATGTCTCTTCAGTACAGTGACATCAGTTACCGACCATGTCCAGTTTAGTGACAACGTTTCCATTAAACTCAGTCTGACTCGAGAGAAAACGAGGTCTTGATCGAGGTGCATACCCTTTCAACCCGAGCCAGGGCTTCGATGGAGGAGAGCCGACTAACATTACTACATTATTCTAAGCACGTCACCGTCTTGATAGCATTAAGGGACAGGTGCCTGCCTGAAGGTCATATCAGGGTGAGGGGGAAGGAGGGCGAGGAAAGGGAGGTAAGGAGGGCGAGGAAAGGAGGTAAGGAGGGCAAGGAAAGTGATGTGAATTCCTTTATAAGGAAAAAAAAAAGAGAGGATGATGAGGGTAGAAATGAGGAGAAAGAGGAGGAGGAAGGGGGAGAGGTAGGTGGTGGGAGATTTGAAAGTGAAATATGAAGGAGGATACAGAGCAAGAGGAGGACGCGAATATAAAAGAGAGAAAGAAATATGAGAGGTTTCAGGCGGAGGAAAGAAAATACAGTGGAAGAAAAGAAAAAAAGAAGTAGGTGAAAGGGTAGTTTGACGAGGAGGAAAAGCAGGAGGAGGAGGAGGAAGAGGAAGAGAAATAGGAGGAGGAGGAGGAGGAGGAGGAGGAGGAGGGGTAGGAGGGAGAGTAGGAGAAGTGAGAGGGAGAGGAAGAGAGGGAGGAGAGACAGGAGAATAAGGAGGAGGTGAATGTACACGAAGATAAGGAGTGGTGGAAGGATAGGAGGAGAGGCAAGAGGAGGAGAAGGAGGAGGAGAAGGAGGAGAAGGAGGAGGAGGAGGGGAAGGAAGAAAAGAGAGGAGAGGAAGGAGGAGCCTGGAGTGAGGGAACTCGAAGGGGCCAAGAGGGGTGGAGTTGACTAATGAGAGAGAGAGAGTGCTTTGACGAGGACCGGGCGAGGGAAAGGCATGCGACGAAGGTAAGGGCGGACAAAAGTGGAGAGATGGTAACTGAGACGTAAATCTTGGGCAGAATGGAGAAAAATAATGGAAATTTACTGTGGAAGAAACGATAATTGGAAATAGGGCAAGGGAAACGGTAGATGGTTTGGGGAGGGAAGGCAAGGGAAGACAGGAGGAGGAGGAGGAGGAGGAGGAAGAGGGGCGTGGGGAACAGCCAGTGGAAGGAGCAAGAGGTACGTTCTGGACTTGTGCGGGGCCCGCTTAGGGTGAGAAAGGCCGGAAATGGCTCGGGAATTCTTTTCGGTCCAGGAGTAGATTTCGTACCACAATGATGGATGGCAGAGGGGCGGAGGCAACGGCAGCGACGGGGTGAAGGAATGACCCTGAAGGACGTATTACGTTATTCTATAGTTTATAAGGAGTCCGTGTTTCGTGTCAAGTGTGAAGGCTACGCTAGTGACATGTGAGGGAAAAGAAGTGAGGAACACACTCGTAACTCTGAACACTTAAGTGAATTCCTATTGCTGTCTGGCACGAAGGCTATGGGAGTGGTATAGTGAGACTGAGAGTCACATTATCTTTCTCTATAGTTTAAAGTCAATATGGGAAGTATCTGCCAGCGACATGTTACAGATTTATGAAGAGCAGAAGTAAAATTTGTGTGAGATATTATCAAGATAATTTCAACTTGATAACTGTATCCACAACTAGAGCACCATATACTTTACTTAATTTTTCTATTTTCATTCTTTCAATCATTTATTAACATACTGATTAATTAATTCATTCATTCATATATCTTAAGTACATTTTTTATCTGTTGCTGACTTTTGTATTCTTCATATGATCATTATCATTATGATTATTATTATTATCATTAGTACCATTATTATTATCATTATTATCATTATCATTATCATTATTATTATTATCATTATTATTATTATTATTATTATTATTATTATTATTATTATTATTATTATTATTATTATTATTATTATTATTATTATTATTACTATCATTATTATTACTATCATTATTATTATTATTATTATTATTAATCATGATTATTATTATTATTATCATTATTGTCATTATTATTATTATTATTATTATTATTATCATTATTATTATTATTATTATTATTATTATTATTATTATTATTATTATTATTATTATTATTATTATTATCATTATTATTATTATTATTATTATCATTATTATCATTATTATCATTATTATCATTATTATCATTATTATCATTATTATCATTATTATCAATCATTATTATCATTATTATCATTATTATCATTATTATCATTATTATTATTATTATTATTATTATTATTATTATTATTATTATTATTATTATTATTATTATTATTATTATTATTATTATTATTATTATTATTATTATTATTATTATTATTATTATTATTATCATTATCATTATTATTATCATTATCATTATCATTATCATTATCATTATCATTATCATTATCATTATCATTATCATTATTATTATTATTATTATTATCATTACAATTACTATTATTATCATCATTGTAATTATTGTCATTACTATTATTTTTACTACCATTACCTTTTTTTCGCATTTCCACAAAAAAAAAAAACATTATTGTTATAGTTATTATTATTATTATTATTATTATTATTATTATTGTAAATTATTATTATTATTATTATTATTATTATTTATTATTATTATTATTATTATTATTATTATTATTATTATTCGTTTATTATTATTATTATTATTATCATTACAATTACATTATCATCATTTCAAAGGATCTGGTTAGTTAATTAATCAATTAATTAATAGATAAAAAAAAAACTATTGATAGTTAATATGAATTGCCTTGCAAACTGTAAACAAATCAAGATTGCATAGAAAAATACAGCGAAACTTCGTTTACAAAGATTAACTCAAAAATTAGAATTTATGAATCATCCATTAATTGATGAATGAATAGATAACTAGCCAACTATCGAACTAAACAACTAACTTGCAAGCAAACAAACTAAGTAATAGATAAATAGAGAAATAGGTAACAAGGGTGTAGACTCAAAGATGAAAGGTTATGCATACTTTTAAATGGTCAAAATAGTATATGGCGTGTGACCAGTTTTAAAGGTTCTGACAGTAACACAAAAACCTCACCTATTCCCTTTCATAAAGAAAGTATGAAATTGTCAAATATCATCAAAACAAAGACTCAAATATTCCACAGTGTTGAGGAGATCAATGCGAAGAAGGAGGAAAATTTTGCAAACAGCAGGAGGAAGGGAGAGAGAGAGAGAGAGAGAGAGACTTCATCTTGGGTGAAAAAAGATCGTGCCCAAGGTTTGGGTCGGAACAACTCTATTGCCTTATATGGAGATGGAGAGCTATATCATTGTATGTGCAATGAAATGTGTGTATGTGTGTGTGTGTGTATGTGTGTGTGTGTGTGTGTGTGTGTGTGTGTGTGTGTGTGTGTGTGTGTGTGTGTGTGTGTGTGTGTGTGTGTGTGTGTGTGTGTGTGTGTGTGTGTGTGTGTGTGTGTGTGAGTGTGTGTGTGTGTGTGTGTGTGTGTGTGTGTGTGTGTGTGTGTGTGTGTGTGTGTGTGTGTGTGTGTGTGTGTGTGTGTGTGTGTGTGTGTGTGTGTGTGTGTGTGTGTGTGTGTATGTGTGTGTGTGTGTGTGTGTGTGTGTGTGTGTGTGTGTGTGTGTGTGTGTGTGTGTGTGTGTGTGTGTGTGTGTGTGTGTGTGTGTGTGTGTGTGTAGGTATGTGTATACACATCAGGATTTGAGCTGTGACCCCAAATTCTTATGCAATCAATATTACAGGGATATACGAAACTCCTCTTCGTCCTGACGTGCAGCATCACTACGAGCAAAGATTAATCTTCATACGAAAAGGAAATAAATAAATAAAGAGAGAAAGAAGGGCTAACAATCCAATCTATCTCCATCTGTTTCTTCTTTCCATTCCCCTTGACCATCTCACCCAATAACTCAACTTTAAACAGGGACGAGAAAACCAACTCTCACATTCCACCATTTTTGTTTTCGGAAATTAGATAAACCCGTCGCTGATGGCCTGGGAAGCCACCTTCTTCGTTAGGAAAGCTTTGAAATAAGAACATAAGAATGGAAGAGAGTGCAAGAGACCATAGGGCCTACACTAGGCAGATCCATGTCCTTTACCATCCATCATCCCCATTCATAAAATTATCTAACCTCTTAAAAGAATCAATAATTTAAATGCTTACTAAATGTTTACTTAGTCTATTTCATTCGTTAATCACTCTATTGATAAACCAATTCTTTCCTTATTTCCTTCTTACATTTAATGAATACATACATTCCAACGTTTCAGCCGTGACACACTCTACGATGTGGCTAAGCATATATGCCTTTGCCAGAAATCAGAGATTTAAGACCATGTGCCCTGTATCAACAATCACTGACGGTAATTCTACTTTTTACCTACAAACACCCTCCTTCTTCATCCCGTCTCACTACTTTCTTTTTGGTCTATCTCTTTCGCGCTTTCCTTTACGCGGCGTCCAGTCAGTAACACAATAGTTCCCCTTTCCATCCTCCTTGCATTTCCATTTCCACTTTTTTATCAATTTCATTTCACTTCAGTGTTATTCATAACATTACTTTTTCCATTCTCCTTTGTGCGTTCTTTATCTTCGGCTCTATCGCCTTCGTGAATTTCCAAGTCTCACATCCGTAGACCATTACTGACCTTACAGACACAGAGGTAGACAGCCTCTCATGATATTCTTGTATTTACGAAATATTTTTCAACCATTGTGATACTTCTTTTTATTTAGTTGATTCTAGTTTCATCAAACATGTTGTTAATTACAATAAATACATAAGTCCAGGAGTCTAGGAAATACTGTTAATATATTCGGGTGGTTCGTTTGTAAGTTGTGGTTGGCTTGCGAGACGTGAGGTCAGATAGGGTCAATAATCTCCTCTCACCTTCAGACGTCCTTTCTTACTTTGCTTGTCCTGAATCTGCTCGCTTTATTTTGTATCCTGAAGATGTCATTACAGATGAGAACGTTTGTTTTAAGATTTTACTTGTAGTAATCTGCACACACACATACACACACACACACACACACACACACACACACACACACACACACACACACACACACACACACACACACACACACACACACACACACACACACACACACACACACACACACACACACACACACACACACATACACGCACGCACACACACACACACACACACACACACACACACACACACACACACACACACACACACACACACACACACACACACACACACACACACACACACACGAAACAACAAAAAAGGAAACCTGGTTTGTACTGTATGGGAAGGGAGAAATCGTGGGTGTCCGAAATGATATCTCTGCAGTGTTAGTTAACTCTATTAAACGTAATTAGAAAAAAAAAAAAATCAATAAAAAAAAATAATAATAGATATAAAAAAAAATAACGAAAAGTCTGACTCGAACGACAGCTTCGAATCAGAGCCATCTAGTGACGCCGATGTAAACAAACTTTACGAAAGTCCAGCGACCACGAGGGAATATCACAACGATGCTTTTTCTGGATTCAGTAAGTACGAAAGAAGAAGTTTAAGTCGAATCTTAAATATAGAGAGGGAAAGGAGCAAAAATAAGATACGGTGGGAGAATGAAATTATGGACTTAAGGAACAAAGTCATTGGGCTAATGGATTGCTTAGCGCAAGCAAACATTGAATTTTCCGACCTGAGGAAAACTAACTTGGATCTAAGGAAATGAAAAATTATAAAAGAGAGCTGAAGAGTGATAATGAAAAGAAGAGAATTAATGATACTACCAAGAGCAACAACTTAAAAAAAGAGGTCAACAACAAATACAAGAAATGGCTGAAAAAATCGAAGAGATGCTTAGGTGAAGAAAGCAACCAAAAGATTAAGAAATGGAAGGAAAACGTTGAAAATAAAGAAATTGTTTTCAAAGAAATAGTCCAACAACAAACACAGGAAAATGCAAAGGACACAATTAACCAAGTAATTAATGAAAAAGCAAATTGGGTCAGAGACACAGTGGATAGAAAAAATGTATTGTAGTATATGGACTAAAAGAAAAACATGGTCTGGCGAGGTACATGAGAGAAAAAGAAGAAAAAGAGGCAGCTATAGTAATCCTAAAAGAAATTCAGGATAGAACACAAGTGCAGGGAAAGACGTTGACGATGCATATAGGATTGGTCACCATTCTAAGGATAGAAATCGACCCCTAAAGATAAAACTAAGATCACAAATGGTAGTAGAAGACATTTGAAAAAGTAGGTAACTTGGCAAGGAGTGAAAAGTACAATAAGATATGGATAAAACGAGAAATGAGTACTGAGGAATTAGAATAGAGAAAGCACTAAGAGATGATGCAAAGAAAAAAAAACCGCAAAGATAAAGGAGACCGAAAACAAGGAATTCTATTGAAGAGTAATCGACATGAGACTGAGGAAATAGTACATCAGAATGGGCGAACCAAAGACAGAAAAAAAAATGCCGACGGATTAATTTCTGGACTGAACGAACTTAATGATTACCTGCTAGAAGAAAAAACAGACATAATGGGAATTGTGGAGACTAAACTAACGGTTGAAATAGCATCCATCGATGTTGCATATGGACTAAACAATTACTGGATTAAAAACAGAGACAAGAAACAGGGAGGAGGAATCATGTTCTTGGCCGAGAAAAACTTGATTGTGACAAAAATTGCGGAGGGCGAAGGTAATGTAGAACTAATCATGATAAAAGTCGAAGACAAGAACATGAAAAGTAGAAAGTTTGTGGTGACTTATGTGCCCCCAAAAAAGAATGCTTGAAAAGAAAACGAGCATACGAAAATGCTAGAAGATACAAGGCAATCGTTAAGTGAAATAGTAATGGCCGGGGGTAATCTGGTAATTATGGGGGGTTTCAATTGCAAAGAAATTTGTTGGGAGAAATGACAGTGAGAAGAGGAGACGACTTGTGGGGTAATGTACTACTGGACATGACCATAGAATATACAATGACTCAGTGGTCAGTGAAAACACTAGATACAGAAATAACGAAGAGCCGTCGAAACTAGATTTAATATTTACAACAGAACATGAAATTGTGGATGAAGTCCAATATAAGACACCAATTGGAAAGAGTGACCATATACCCGATGAGACTAAACTAAAGGGAGAAATATACATGGAGAGAAATGAAAAATATAGGAAAGGAAGATTGATGTACAACAAATCGGACTTTGCAAAATTAGAAAAATTCTTCCAGAATGCAAACTGGGAAAAAAAATTACATGGAAGAGACAAAAGTGGAAGAGAAATGTGATATCTTGATGGATAATTAAATGAAAGGGTGAATAGGCACGTCCCAAGACAGAAGCTACAGATAGTGTACATTAAATGCTTGTTCAACAAAAGATGCAGTGAGGCAAAAGATAGAAGGGACAGAGCTTGGAAAAGATGGAGAAAAGATTTAAAAAAAATGGAAAATGGTAAGTTTATATAAACTATAGAAATGAGTATGTTAAAATGAGAAGAGAGAAAAAAAGGAACCATGAAAAGGATATTATAGATAAATGTAAAGAGCAACCCAAGCTATTCTATTGATACGTGAATGGTAAACTTAAAAACAAACAGGAAAAGGTGAGATTACTCCAAGGGAATATAGAATACACAGAAGAATTAGAAATGGCCGAAGTCATAAATAATCACCTAAAATCTATCTTCACTAGAGAGAAAGCACAATATTGAGACGAAGAAAATGAAAGGCGGTCTCCCCCCATGAGCAAGATAACAATAACACAAAAAGAAATAATGGAACATCTATCAAACCTTAACGTCAGGAAATCACATGGCCCGGATGGAATTGCAAATTGGATTCTAAAAAATGCAAAGAAGAACTAACAGACAAAATACATAACATAATAAGTTGCTCACTTAAAGAAGGAAAAACACCAAAAGACTGGAAAAATACTAATATTGTACCTATATATAAAAGAGGAAACAAGGTAGAGCCAACTAACTACAGGCCAGTCTCACTAACAACCATTATAGCCAAAATTTGTGAGAAAATCATCAAGAATAGATGGGTAAAACACCTGGAAGACAACAATATAATAAACCCAAGACAATTTGAGTTCAGACAAGGAAGATCATGTACCACAAACTTAATATGTTTCTACTCAAGATATAGTGCAAGAAAGGAATGGATGGGCTGATTGTGCCTTCCTGGACTTACAAAAAGCTTTTGACAAAGTACCACACAAAAAATTATAAAAAAAATAATGGAACATATAGGAGGGATACAAGGGAACCTATTAAAATGGATGGAGGACTTCCTGATTGGTAGAAAGATGAGAGTAGTGCTCAGAGAAAAGTATTCGGGTTGGAAAGAGGTAATCAGTGGAGTACCGTAAGGATCTGTATTGGCACCAATAATGTTTGCTATTTTTGTGAATGACATGAATGATGATGTGAAATGTTACATAAGCATCTTTGCAGACGACGCCAAACTGTTAAGGAAAGTAAAAACTGAAATGGATTGCGAATCACTGCAGGAAGACCTGAATAAGATATGGAACTGGAGTCAGAAATGGGAAATGAACTTCAATATTAACAAGTGTAACATAATGTAGTTTGGAAGAAGCAAAAACAGAATATCAGGACAATATAAAATTGGAACCAAAGAGGTAAAGAAGGAGAGATCCGAAAAAGATTTGGGTGTAATTATCTCAAACGATTGGTCCTATGATAATTAATCAGATAAACAAAATTGTCGGAGAATCCTACAACTTCCTAAGATCAATAAAAGTGGCATTTACATACTTGGACGAAAAAATTATTAAAAAAGAATATTGGTCACACTAATAAGGCCTAGAGTAGAATATGTGGTGACATTGTTGTCACCCAGTACCAAAAAGAATAAAAAAATAAATAAATAAAAATCCAGAGACCAGCCACAAAAATGTCACCTGCACCTGCAAACTTGTCATATGAGGAGATATTGGCTGAACTGGAGTTATCGACTCTGGAGCAAAGAAGGGAGAGAGGTGACCTCCTGACCATCAACAGAATCATGAAGGGCACAGAAATACTCGATAGAGAGGACTTGTTAAACTGGGACAAGAGAAGCAGAAGAGGATATGGAAAAAAAAACATAGCTACAGAAGAGATCTGAAGAAAAACAGTTTTCCACATGGAGTGGTGGACACTTGGAACAAACTGGACAATGAAATAGTGTACGCAAAAATCATTCATGAGTTTAAGAGCAAACTAGACACTGCGAGATACAAAGGTGGGACACCACGAGCGTAGCTCCCCTTCCCGCAAAATACATCTAGGTAAATAAGTAAATAACACACACACACACACACACACACACACACACACACACACACACACACACACACACACACACACACACACACACACACACACGCACGCACGCACGCACACACACACACACACGCACACACACACACACATACACACAAGCACACGCACGCACACACACACCGAGTACGGCAGCGATGGCGAACGGACATGCGTTCATGGCCTCCTACCTCCGGAATGACAAGGTGCTCTTTAGTAGCCTAGGTCAGCCTGTTGACCTCGCCCTACTATACACATGACTTAGTTTTATTGCAGTGACATAATGTGCAGTCCTGCAATCTACCGATACCGACAAATTGGAACAAGGGTGCGGTTATCCGCCAAGTTCAGTGACCAACATTATAGAGGAGGTGACTTTGCGACATGATGGCAATAACAGAAGTGTTGCAAAATATCTCCAAAGTGTGCAACATTGTTATTGATTTTGTGTTACTTCACCATTTAAAGGAAAACCGTTGGGGTGGGGAGTAGCGCCGTTTTGTCGCACTGACCTGAATCCATTATATCTCAGTGCTGACATTCCCAAGGGAGTTGGATGAGGTGAAACCCCCGTCTCCAACCCCACCACACAACATCTGTCGTCGTGTGTATGGTGTATCACCCACGTGCCCCAGCCGCCTTATCAACACATTATTGAGACTGCAGACACCCGATATTTGCAGCTTCAAAGCTGGTTGTATGCGAGGTTCTTAATCGCTTAGACAGTGTAATTGCACATCAACCAAATTTCACTTAAGCAGCGAACTTCCCTACCCATAAACAAAGAACCTTCTACCTTATCATCTCTTGATATGTCCACGATCTCTTCCCCTTCTCAATCGTACCACACATTCATTCTGTGAAAACCGACGTCTAGCATCCCCATGCACATTATGCACTCAAATTAGACTATTCCTAAAATCAGCACAAATTATTGTCAGTGTATTTCTGTATCACTTTTAACTAGCTGATGATAAAAATATAAGAACAGAAGAATGAAGGAGACTACAAGAGACCATAAGGCTTATACTAGGCAGCTCCGTATCCATCACCACCTGTAATCCCCATTCATAAAGTTCTCTAATTGTTTCTTAAAACAACTGATAGTTTCAGCGCTTACTACATGGTTACTAAGTTAATTCCATTCGTCGACCACCCTATTAGTAAACCAATTCTTGCCTATTTCCTTTTTAAATCTAAATTTGAACAATTTATAACCATTACTGCGAGTCCTGTCCTGTTGTTTTAATATGATGACCTTGTTTGCATCACCCTTGTTAAAGCCTTTGATCCACTTGAACACTCCTATTAGATCACCCCGCAGTCTGCGTCTTTCCAGAGAGTGTAAGTTAAGGTGCCTAAGTCTCTCTTCGTAAGGCAAATTTATGAGTCCTTGTATCATTTTGGTCATTCTTCTCTGTACCTGATTCTAGTGAATTGATTTATGTCCATTCTGTAGGATGGAGACCAAAACTGTACCGCATAGTCAAGGATGGGTCTAACTATCGCTAGATAGAGTTTAATAATTACCTCTGCACTTCTATTCGTTACCGTCCTAACAATGAAACCTAATGCTCTGTTAGCTTTATTCCTGGCGCTAATGCACTGTTTCCTGGTTTTAAGGTCCGGACTCACTAGAACTCCCAAGTCTCTCTCGAACTCACTTTTTTCTAAAAGCGTGTTATCTAAGCTGTATCTATTTTCGGGGTTGTGTAGCCCTACGTTTAACACGCTACACTTAGAGATATTGAAGTTCATTTGCCATTTCACCGACCATGTGAACAATTTGTTAAGATCAGCCTGCAGAATCTCTGCGTCGTCTCCTGACCTAATTTGGCGTCCTATTCTAATGTCGTCCGCAAACATACTAAGGTCCCTATTCATCCCGTCATCTAAGTCGTTTATGTACATAATGAACAATAAGGGGCCCAAAACCGAGCCCTGGGGGACCCCACTAGTAACATTGCCCCACCTAGATTTTACTCCATTTATGGTGACCCGCTGTTTTCTGTTACTAATCCAAGCTCTAATCCATTCTAACACTTTTCCTCCTATGCCATGGGCTTTGACTTTATTTATTAGTCTTTGGTGTGGCACCTTGTCGAATGTTTTGCTAAAGTCAAGGTAAATAACATCGTCAAGGTAAATAACATCCTCATTATCATCATGGGCTTGGCTTTCGGCCCTTATTCAATATCTACAAAATAATTATTAGCAACCAATCATTTATTCTAACATTTCAACACAAGAACATTTCAACACATATACACATGTACCAACTTTGATCTCTTTTGAAGAAATTTAACATCTTCGTCTAAACCACGCTTTAACGGCTCAGTCAAAATTTGAGTAAAACACGGCAGCTCATACATGAAATCTTCTTTAAACTTTTCAATTCTCTCCTTAGTGTTTTCTCTTAAGTCTTCCTTAACTTCTTCAAATCTCTCTATGATGTTTTTTCTGAAGATTTCTTTGAATTCCTCTAATCTACCTTTGTTGTTTTCTTCTACTTTTCAAATTTCTCCTTTGTGTCTTCTCTTGTACCTTGAGTACACCACAACCCGAATTGGTGATTGCTCCGCATGCATTCAACCACTTCTGTGGAACTTTTCTTTCCTTTTTTCATCTTCACGTCTTTAGAGACTAACAATAAACAATAAACAGACAAAATAACTTTTCCCGCTCTAACGACCATATGTCACTTTTTTTTAAAGAAATATTTTAGAATTTTCATTTTTTATATATATACTAAAACTTCTACATCGAAACTTCTAAAAGAAACATCACGCTAAACTCTTAAGTAAGAGTAATGAATCCTTTCCAGTTCATAATGACACAACATTAGTCTTCAGGAGATGAGTGTAAATACCCTAAAAAAAAAATTTTACTTTGCCGTTCTTGGATAAGTTTGACCTCAATAACATAAGAATTAGCCATGAGTGAGAAAGGCAAGATATCAGCCATGCTGGCATCATTCGATGTACATGTGTCACATTGCATTTTCTATACAAAAATGACGATGATTATAAATATCATAACTGTAATGAGGATAGTAAAAGCATCGATGAAGATTACGGCAACGCAGATGGTGATTTGGTCGACGACGTCATTGAGAACGTCAACTGAAACGACGATTACCACAAAGACTTCGATGACGACTACGACGACAAAGACGTCAAAAACGAAAAAATAATAGCGATGGATACGACGTCTGCCATGACTTTGACGATGACGATTACGATGATGACGATGATGACGATGACGATAGCGACAATGATGGCGACAACAACAACGGCAACGATAACGACGGCGATGACGATGATGATAACGTCGACAACTGCAACAACAATGATGACGATAATGATGACAAGGGCAACGACGATAATAATAGCAATGGGGACGTCGACAACGACAACAGCAAGTATAATGAGAACATTAACAACGGTGGCCACGGCCAAGAAGAGGAAGAAGACGTCGATATACAATCACTAGTGCAATCACCACCTCCTCCTTCATCACCACCATCACCACCATCACCAACAATGATAGAAATAACAATGAAAAGTATTCTTATCAACATATTTAGATGTTGAAAACACCACCATCACCAACAATGGTAGAAAAAAACATCAACAAAAAGTATTCTTATCAACATATTTAGGTGTTGAAAACAAGAAAACCAGATAAAAATTAACTGCTAGGTTAAAGTGAACAATACATAGCAAAAACAATACATAAACGATAGAATCTGCTAAAAATTAAAAACTTTGTTTTGCTATATTACAGTGAGAACACTCCCATCTTGCAAAGAGTAGCCAAGGCAGTCTTACACACCAATAAACCGAATGTGAAAAAAGGCACGCAGGCATTTCCGAGTCCTTGGCCTCTTGAAGCTTGCAGAGCCATCTAGTGGAGACTGGTTAATCTACTGTCCTTTGTACCAAGTAGCCGTGAGCTGGCCAGCATACGTACGTTTGGTCCACCTTGGGCGTGGGGGATGAGGTCAAGTTATTAGAAATGACGCAATGAAACATATTCTAGGTTATTTGCTTCCGTGGAGTTTCTTCAAGAGTCTAAATAGAAACTGAAGAGCTGAGGTTTGAAATATCTGTTTTTTTACAGAAACCTGTGTTTTTGGGAACTCAGGCAAAAATCATCATTGCCTGTTTCACGTTTCTTAGAATTATATCAGTTCTTGAACTCTCTTGAACTCTCAAAAAGCTTCAGGTATCTCAACTTTGATTGGTAATACCTAGAATAATGAGGATATACACACACGCGCGCCCTCGCGCACTCACCCACACACACACATTCACCACACATTCACCACACATTCACCACGCGCACACACACGCACATGCACACGCACACACACACACACACACACACACACACACGCACACGCACACGCACGCACACACACACACACACACACACACACACACACACACACACACACACACACACACACACACACACACACACACACACACACACACACACACACACACACACACACACACACACACACACACACACACACACACACACACACACACACACACACACACACACACACACACACACACACACACACACCGTACAAGGCTTGATACAAGACAGTTCCCAACTGTCTCCGATGTCTCTGTGACAATCAATTTGTAACTCTGAATGTGTTTGCTTGCTACCTAACGGTTTTATTCAGTCAAAGAAAATGGCAAGCATTACGACTGTTAAGAGGGATTTTACAAATTACTTTATTTGATATGAAATTATATTTTGAGGCGCCTTCATCTCTATCGGCCAACGTACATACCTAACATTAGTCAAAACCGAAACAGTAGAGTTTGTTATCTAAAGGAAGGATTAAGATAGACTTTCAATCATATACACCTAGGGTGGGCCATCTCTAAGTTAACTGGAAATCGTCTTATCTTATAGCGTTTGAATTGAATACACTTTTTTATGTTATGCTCTACCACACCGAAAAGATAATCAAAACCCACTCACCTTAGAAAAAAAGTCCTGTGATCTTATTAGGTTTAAAAAGAAGAAGAAAGAAAAATAAAGGTTAAAGGGTCGTGTGCATATGCGTTGGCAGAAAGGGATTAAGGCGCATCAAAATATAATTTTATATAAAAAAGGTAATTTATAAAACACCTCATGATCTTATTGGGTCTAAAAAGAAGAAGAAAGAAAGATAAATGTTAAAGGGTCGTGTGTATGTGGGTTGGCTGAAAGGGATTAAGACGCAGCAAAATATAATTTCATATAAAAAAAAAAAAAAGGTAATTTGTAAAACGCCTCACCATCGATGAGACATAGTTCCTTTTACCTTTATAAACCTATTCAGCTAAGCAACGTTCACCACAGGTTTCATTCCGTCTTGAGGCCCTGTTCACACTAGCGGTTCCAACTGCAGCGGTTCAGTTACAGCGTATTCACCTTTGGTCTTTGGGCCACGTGCTGGACTCGTGATCGGCAGCTATTCAGCTAAGCAACGTTCACCACAGATTTCATTCCGTCTTGAGGCCCTGTTCACACTAGCGGTTTCGACTGCAGCGGTTCAGTTACAGTGTATTCATCTTTGGTCTTTGGACCACGTGCTGGACTCGTAATCGGCAGCTATTTCCCTTTCGGAAGAGAGCTCAGAGCTCGTATAACCGATTTATGGGTAATACTGTGTAAGTCAAAGCAGGCGCTCACACACAACCACTCAGTTTTTCCTTGACTATGTGATACCGATGCGGTTTCCGCGCGGTTCAAACTGCTAATGTGAACAGGCCCTGAGGGAGTTGATTTCATGCATCTCATTGGGAGCTCAAAGCCAACAGGGACCTCGACAGAGGAACTTTCCTCGGGCAAGTGCTTACCAAGGTGACCACATTTCTCAAGCGGGAACCTGCTCGACAGCAGCTGAAATTATGCTAGATTGACAACAATAATGTTAACTCTTTTCTTCCTCTTAATACGATCACTTTGTTATATATTCTTTTGATTAATGTAGTATATTTTTTAGGAAAGAATATGCTGAATTTAGCATAAATATGCTAAATCTTCTCACCTTAGCGCTCGCCCCTGCATCTACATAAAATCACCCGCCCTTCCCCGGAATGAAGTCCATAAGGAACGTCACCGTCATGAGACGGTAGAGCACAGAGGTCCTTGGCCCTAACGAGAACAGCTCATACTGGGTGGGGCAGGGGAAGTCAGAAAATAGAAATATATAAAGATTGATGACATTACAACCAATGAAAAATTGAATTCGGGAGGACTTTATTACTTTGCCACGAATTTAACAATTAACTTGAGGGCAGAATGTAGGAGAAATTCACTTATCCACTTATGTACGTATGTATATATACATATATATATATATATATATATATATATATGTATGTATATATATATAATATATATACATATATATATATGCACATATATATATATATATATATATATATATCTGTGTGTGTGTGTGTGTGTGTGTGTGTGTGTGTGTGTGTGTGTGTGTGTGTGTGTGTGTGTGTGTGTGTGTGTGTGTGGTGTAGAAAGAAAGACAAACGCACACGCACACACACACACACACACACAGACACACACACACACACACACGCACACACACACACACACACACACACGCACACACACACACACACACACACACACACACACACACACAGCAAACCGCTCAGATGGTTAAAACAGATATATAGAGTGAATGATAACACTGGACTGCATAAATATAAATCCTTGCAACAAAGACGTCATTAGCATTTCCCGTTAGAGTTTTGCACGCCGAATCCAGAAATCATATATATATCTTTTTAATAATAATAACCGAAACTAAATTATTCAGGTTTATCGTGTAGAAATGTGTCCGAGTCAGGTTTATGAAATTCCTGTAAATTCATATAGGTAAGTAAAGGCAAGCAAAGATTGGCAGGCCATTTGATTTTATCGAGATGAAACAAAATAATGATAAATGTACGTTACACACATACAGGCATGTACATAACTGCTTGCGAAAATCACAATTGTATTAAAACATTTGAATGTTGAAGCCAGCTCTTCTCCCTGAAAGGCACGCTTTCAAGACTTTCTCTTGTGTGCCGGTTTATCAGCAGATGTTGCCCGGCTTCTTTGAAGAGACCGACAGAAATCAGCCATCATTGTCACGCTCCAATTGCCTTGATAGCGGTGCTCCATTTCGGATATAACTTGATGGAACCTCTTTCCCTATTCCTCATTGAAGTCACCCAAGTTGACAGGAAAGTAGTCAAGATGGCTATGGATGATTTTTATGGTCACCCATACACCAAGTGTCTAATATGCTTGAAGCATGTTCCCAACTCTTTCATTGTAGTCATCAGCTTTTGTGTTCCCAAAGAAGCCTGTTATAACTATCTTAAAACTATTCCAAGCACTTATTTCATGAGATGTTAATGCTTCAGTAAAATCGGTATCTGAAAGAAACTCACGAATCTGTGGTCTAACAAATTTGCCGGCTTTCATTTTAGCATTACTTACAGACGGGAATTTGTGGGACAGGTACTTAAACCCTTCTACATCTTTCGGAAGTGCTTTTACAAAGTTTTTCATCAATCCCAGCTTTTTTTGAAGTGGAGGTAGAAGCAATCTGTCCGCTAGTGCAAGTGGTATAGCTTTGAAGTTGTGGTGGCTAAGTACAAATTCCGTCCGTTGTGGCCATTGCACTTGTCGGTAGTGTACGGAATCTGCACGGCTGTCCCACAAGCATCAAAAGTATGGATGCTTTGTGTAGCCACCCTGCTGTCCTAACAACATACTTAGGGGCTTCAGGTCACCACAAAAAAGCCATTTGTGATCCTGATATTGTATGTTGTTAAGAAGAAGTGACATGGTAGCGTAGGTTTCTTTCAGGGTGACGGAATGCTCAATGGGCCATGATGCTACTTTTTTTTTTTTTCATTAAAAAGTAGCATGGCTTTCAGACTCCTTGTAGAGGAGTCGATAAAGAGCCTCCATCTTCAGGATGGTATTCCTTGCCCATGTGTCCCACAAGACCTGAAACATGATGGCAATATACCTTGTCATCTGTCTTAGTAAAGTATCGCACGAATTCTTGCTCTCGATGGCTATACCATGCAAAGCGTGTGTTGCTTCCCAAAAGATTTTTCCCTACTAACCTCGAGCCTAGTAATTGTGCAGATACTTTTGACATCCCAAGATCTCGCACAAGGTCATTTAGCTCACTTTGTTCAAACAACTGAGGGCTTTTCCCAGGGATCATGGTAGGGTGAAACTCTTTATACAAATCTGCACCTTCACGGTCACTACTTGAAGAGTTACTTGAACTGCTACGGTACACATTCTCGGGACAAAGTGGTACTTGGACTTCATCACTGTGTGGGACAGGTCGCATAACTGATGGAATGTTTGGATATCTAATGTGTTTCATGCTTTTAGCATTCCTCCCTAGCGGTGTCACCATACATAAATAGCAGTCATCATGGTGAGGTTTCGGTTCCCGCCAAACCATTGGTATACCAAATGACATTGACTTATGTTTCCTTTTAATCCAATGGCTGAACCCAGGAATACAGTTCACACATACAATGTGAGGAGCCCATGGCTTGTCCTGAACTCCTAGTTCAATGGCAAGGTAGGCACGATACAGATGTTACTGAAGATGTGATGGAGCGTTTCTATTTTGAGGGTGTGTACTTTCCGCATATGTAGCAGAACGAATCAGGACGGTTCTTGCAAGTCTGTGGCATCCTTCAGTTAATCTGCAACAAAAGAAATAAACATAAGACACATTCAATGATCACACGCGGACATTACTCAGTAATAATTCATACATAGCTGCCTATGCACTATAACACATGCTGTGTAGCACAAAGAGTAGAACCCCATGAGCAAAACGAACGCTACCACAGTGTTCAGTACGCAAAATTGGTCTGGAAAATCGTATTGTCATTTGTGTTGCATTTTTGATACAGCCCACTGTAATTTATTATTGAAAAGGAAAAGAAAAAATCAAGGGAATAGAAAATACATATGGAATTGCCTGTGAAGGGGAGAAAAAGCTGGCGAGACGAGAATAGTAATCTAAAACATAGGAATATGGTGGAGATTTATGCATGAACAAGAAGATTTGGGTTGGAAAGTTTGTACATCGATCAACGGATATAGCATATATCAGGAATAAATGCCATGAGTTAGAGTGACTGCATGTGAGTCGAGGGATTTACAATTGCCTTCACTTCTAAGTTTTCTACGGTGACAGGAGTCTTTTGCTGCAAAACATATATTTCTTGAGATCGAACGTGTGTGCTAAGGAAAGTCAATTATGGTATACATGATACATTCGTGGGGCGATATACGCTCTAAAGATACATGATGCATGATGCATGGTAGGTTAGTAAACTCGAGATATGAAAATAGAAGGCCTCTTGGTTTGCTTAAGTCTGCGCCTTGTGTGCATTGTGTGCCTTACCAAATGGTATTAAAGACATGGATAGAATAGTTACTATTCTATTATAGGGAAATAAAAGTTTGGAAATAAGCATCTTATATTCTCATTTATTCAAATTATTTAAGAATTTAAATGAAAGTTCAGATTTATGTCTTACCAAAACAACGGGTTGGTTGGAGAATACTGGTCAAGGCACCTGAATCTGCAATATTGACCCAACGGGTGAACTATCGTATATTAGTAAACGTGCACAGTGCAATACACCAAATCTGTCCTACTTCTCAGATCTTCCGGCAGGATGGGCCAGAGGACTAAGGCTCGCTTCACACTTATCGACTTTTCGCCATAAGCCGTTAACGACACGACGTCGTGCTCTCCAATAACCATGGATGTCTATGGACGTTTTCACACTCCACACCCACCACATGTGGAAGCGTTCATAGACATCCATGGTTATTTGAGAGCACGACATCGTGTCATGGATGTCGCACGGCAAAAAGTCGATACATGTGAAACAAACCGTATTGTTTTGGAGTTAGCCACGGCCTAAAAGATGAGGCCGGGGCTGCGATCGGTGAGGAGGTCGGGGTCCTCAGGGGGGGAGGAGTTGGGAACCCCGTGGTAGAGGGGTCGGAACCTTCCAGGGAGGAGGGGTCAAGATTCCCATGGGGAGACGGGGTCGGGACCACCGGGGGAGAGGGGCCGAAATCCTCCCGTGGCTTCAGGGGCTTGGACCCCCAAGGGGAGAGGTATTCATTCCCCCAGGGGAGAGTGTCGGAGCCCCTGGGGGAGAGTTCTTGGGACCACAAGTATTCGTATAAAACACATGTACATTTGGAAACACTCACAAACACAAAAAGTAACAGAATCATAAACAAACGCACACATATACACACACTCACTCACTCACTCACACACGCGCACACACACGGGGTTCCATGAGTGTTGCTCCTATCTTCTATACTTCAATTTGGTAAAAATACTTATGTAAATACGGTTAATCTTTTTTTAATCTTCAGCACTCAACCGTGAGAGCAATATCACTTGTCCAGCACGTTTTCTTAGACCATGAACACACTTTTATCTCTCCCATTAAAGCCTAATCTTAATTGGAGAAGCAATCCTACCTCCAATATTTGACACAAGATTGAGACTAAATGGCAGGGTAACAATATACTGCATATCAAATATAAATCTCAGTGCAGTAATTTTAAGCTCGTTTTTCATAAGTTTTGGTGACCGGTGGATAGAGTGGCGTCAAGGTATAGCAAAACTATTGTGTCACTAACGTATTTCCATATTCACTTAACACTACAACAAACTTACCTACCAGGACCACTTGTTACCACTAGGGTCCACTTAACATACTTAACCCAATAATTACAGTGGATCGGAAAAAAAGCGTCCGCTCAGAACGGGTTCAGAACCAGAGGGAAAGAGAGAGGGAAAAAAGGTGGCGTACTTCATGACTGTATTCACCGTGGTGCCGGCAGTTGCCAACTCGCATTACTATTATAATTTATCTTATTACAGGCAGCGCAAGTGGAATAGCATAATATACATACAGACATCATTAACATAACAAGGTACAAGATATAATATGAATAATATCCTAGATAACTAAAGTAAAAGAATGACAAAGAAATAATACACACGGAACATGGAAATCTTATTTCATACGATCTGTAATTCAGGTTGGCGTGAATTAGGGCGTGACTACAAGCTAACCGAAACAGGTGGTTAAATGAAAAGCACATCTTTTACAAAGGAACGCATGGACTTGTGGCCACGCAACACACACACATACACAAACACACACACACAAACACACACAAACACACACAAACACACACACACACACACACAAACACACAAACACACCGGTGGCGGATTGGTAAGGCACTGGCCTCACAAGCCGGAGAACCGGGGTTCGATTCCCCGGCCGGGCGGAGACAAGTTGGGTTTGTCTCCTTTCACGTGTAGCCTCTGTTCACCTAGCAGCGAGTAGGTACGGGACGTTAGTCAAGGAGTTGTGACATTGCTTTCTCGGTGTGTGGAGTGTGAGTGGTCTCATACCTAACCAGAGATCTGCTAATAATGAGCTCTGAGCTCACTGCCGTAGGGTGGTGTCTGGCTGTCTCGAAGAGAGGCTGCAGCAGATCCGAGGTGAATACACACACACACACACACACACACACACACACACACACACACACACACACACACACACACACACACACACACACATACACACACACACACATACACACACACACATAACAACAAAACCTTTTGCCTTGTGGCTGCAAAAGCTTTGCGTGTTGTGTCAATAAAGATGTACACAAATATGAACACTGGTTTGAATACATATCCTTTATAAACATCCTTATCATGTAGACGGTAAAAGCATATTTATGTCAATATACTTGACGACGTGTTTTATATGCATTTAACTCTTCTTTTTTTATTACAAGACATAAAAATATATTAGCATTATTACTTCCTTGAGATCAAGAGATTCCAGTGAATGCGTGCTGGAGAAGACGTTTGCACAAACCCGATCCCTGACCGAAAATCTATCTCAAGTTTATTCGCTAGCAGATGAGGACAAAAACTAACATTTTTAAGATTGTCTCGGACGTAACGCCAGAGAAAGAAAGGCGGAAATAAGGGCTTGGCAGTAAACGAGGTCACTGTACACGCCTCGGGATAGAACAGACCTCTTGCAACGGGTCAAGGGTATGTTGACGATGCCACGGCCCATTCCAGGAAATCATGTTCGGGGGGCTACATGCTGATACACACGCGCAACGCTTTACAAGAACAGAGAAGGGAAAGAAGGACGTTCATGATTCATTGTTTATTCCTTGGAAGTCGTATGGAACAAAATATAGAAAAAAGTAGGAAATAATGTTCGGGGTGGCTACATGCTGATGCACACAAGAAACGCTTTACAAAAACAGAGAAGGGAAAGACGGACATTCATGATTCATTGTTAATTCCTTGGAAGTTGTATAGAACAAAATATAGAAAAAAGTATAGTGGGTAAAAAGTTCTTAGATATCTATATAAAATATATCAAGCGATTGCGCACATAGACAAGCGAGATATGATAAAGACTTACGTATACATAAGAACGACACAAAAATATATATAAACACATGGGCACAAGATACACACCTACATACGCACGCAAACACCCACCCACACCCACACACCCATACCCACCCACACACGCACACATAAACATACAAACACGCACACACACACACACACACACACACACACACACACACACACACACACACACACACACACACACACACACACACACACACACACACACACACACACACACACACACACACACACACACACACACACACACACACACACACACACACACACACACACACACACACACACACACACACATACACGCACACACATACACACACACACATACGCGCGCGCACACACACACACAGACGCACACACACACACACACACGCACACACGCACGCACACACATACACACACACACACACACACACACACACACACACACAACCACACACACACACACACACGCACACACACACGCACACGCACACGCAGGCGCACACGCACACACACATAAACAGACACACACACACACACATAAACAGACACACACACACACACACACACACACACACACACACACACACACACACACACACACACACACACACACACACACACACATACACACACACACACACACACGACTCAACGGTGCAGTGGTAGTGTTCACAACCGCTATTATAGCGGGTTGAGTTCAAATCCCGACCAGGCCTAAAATAATTTCAGTATCGCTGCGCTGCGAGTCGTTACTCCAACTCTCGTGGGTGGGGAGTTGGGTGCGTGCGAGCGTGTAAGGTCACAACATTACCCATAGATCGGTCATATATAAGCTCTGAGCTCTCATCCGGGAGAGTAAAATCTGTCAATCACGAGTACAACACGTGATCCAAGACCATGGTGAATCACACACACAAACACACACACACACACACACACACACACACACACACACACACACACACACACACACACACACACACACACACACACACACACACACACACACACACACACACACACACACACACACACACACACACGCACACACACACACACACACACACACACACACACACACACACACACACACACACACACACACACACGCACGCACGCACGCACACACACATACACACTACACACACACACACACACACACACACACACACACACACACACACATACACACTACACACACACACACACACACAGAGGCACACACAAACAAACCAAGGAACACACACACACACACACACACATACACACTACACACACACACACACACACACACACACACACACACACACACACACACACACACACACACACACACACACACACAGACGCGCACACAAACAAACCAAAAAACGCCTATACACACATAAAACAGTATTCGAAACGGAAATGCTGAAATATTTCATCTGAACTATAGAGCCAGGAGGCCAGAGAGAAAGAACAGCATAGTGGTGTACATCTTCCTTAACTAAAGTTCTGGAATAAAACTGATTATTAGGTAATGTTGGCAGAAACATTTTTCTTCTAAAAAATATTAATGACTAAAGTAACAATATATTCCTTGTAGGTGATTTCAATCGCGAAGAGGTGAGTTGGAAGTAATGAGAAGTTCGTGCTAATGAGGATTTCTGGGGAAATACTTTTTTAGATGTTGTAATGGAAAACACAATGAGTTGGTAGGTATATGTCGTGACTTGATTTATAGTGATGACACCATAACGGTATAAGATTTTCTATTCAATTTGGAAAATCAGCGGGAAAAAAAACATGAAGTCTACCTCCTCTCAGCCTGGTTCTTCCCAGGCAGTCCTTTGCCCACACTACAACAGATTGTTCAAGGCGAGGATCGGACTTATCAGCCATTTTCACACACACAACTGTTCCTAGTTATTATACAGAAACATCATCACATTTTTACCAGAAGTCATGGTCGTCTTCCCCGACGAACGACAAACAACAGTTCCTAGTTATTATACAGAAACATCATTACATTATGACCATAAGTCATTGTCGTCCTCTCCGGCGAACGACAAACAACTAATCAGAAACCAAATCTTATTAGCTCTTTGAAATATTATTGCCCTATAGGAAAATTAGATCATATATCACTGGGGCACTTAAATTAAGGAATAAGTTGCACAATTAACGCAGACTCAAGTTACGGAAAGAAAATCAACCTTGAGTTAGA
>NC_134813.1:16757694-16760194 GCF_046742065.1 Oratosquilla oratoria
CACTGCATTTGCAGAAAGTTTATTCCATTTATTAACTACACGGTTGGCGAAGTTTTTTCTACCCACTTCCAAATTAAATCCGTGTCCTGACAGTTTGAGACCATTATTTCTTGTCGGATTCTCATTCAGTGTAAAACTTTCATCACTTTTGATGTTGTCAATTCCCTTTAGAATTTTAAAGACCTATAGTCACCTCTGAATCTACAGTTTTTTTGTTTTTTTTTTAGGAAAAACGGATTCATATGTTTTAGTCGATTTTCGTATTTTGATATTTGGAATCAGTTTTGTGGCTTACCGTTGTACTTTTTCCAGTCTGTTAATGTTTTTAATGAGATTTTGTGACCACACGGAAACAGCATATTCCAAATGTGGACGAACTAACGATTTATAAAGCTCGTTAATGAGAAATGGAATTTGGATGTCAAAAGATCGCCCAAATAGTTCTTGAATCTTATTTGGTTTCTCAGAGGCTGAAATACTCCGCTTAGATGATTGAGATTGTTATTGATAATTACGCCTGGATCCTTTTCACTATCCACTTTTGTTAACGAATTTCCAAATAACTTGTAATCATACTTATTGTTATTTTTACTTATGTTCATAACCTTGCATCTATCTGTATTAAATTTCATTAGCCAGTTTTTAGACCATTGCTGTAGTTTATCTAAATCTTCTTGAATATCTAATTTGTTTAAGTGACCATTTGTAATTCCGCACAGTTTTGTATCATCAGCAAATTTGGAGACAATAGATTTCAGTCCATGGTCTATATAATTTATATATACTATGAATAGAAGTAGCCTAAGAGGGAACCCTGAGGAACTCCACTTGTAACATTTTTCCGGGTATGGAGGTATCAATTGCAGGAAAATAAAACTACACCCACACTCATGACACAGATATATTTGTAATATAGATTTCAAAAATTATAACTCTTGGTGAAAATAATAGGTTTGTTAAGAGGCATTTATTTGCTGTATGAAGCAAATAATAATGTTAATGATAATGATTATAATAAAATAAGACATCCAAATAAAGTATAACGAAACAAAAAACCTCTATACATTTCACATAACATTCATATAGAAGAAGTTTTGAAATCTGATACAGATTAGGTAGGAAAGAATGAATGCTAAATGCTAAAATGCTAAATGCTAAATGCTAAATGCTAAATGCTAAATGCTAAATGCTAAATGCTAAAATCTTACTGAATAATGCAGAAAGAACTAAGGGTCCATTATTCCGTTTTAAAGAATCACAAGCAAAAAATGATCGGCTAAGTTATCACATCCTCAGAAGTACATGTGTCTGTCATACAAACATTAGGCAAGAATAGATATATCTGTAGAGTCTTTCAAACTTTACTTATCAGTAATGTTCATTCCTGTTCATAAATCAATGCTTATTTCCGAATAACCCTCTGACTGTGGTTGTTCAGATGAAAACATTTAACATTGCTAAAGAAAGACAATCTTATTTAGGTGAAGTAAACTCCTCAAAACCAAAGTCTCATGAATGATACAAGCGAAAGCAGAGAAATATTCACCAGCTGCAACACTCGTTTATCATATTAAAACAGTTACATACCATTTCCATAAAGGAGTAGCCTTGAAAATGCAAATTCACTGTTTTTCCTATGACCGAGGACGAATAGATAAAAATAGAGTGAAAGGAATATATACAACTTTTGTCACAACAGCATAAGCTCCTCATAATCCGAGTCTCACCACTGATACAAGAAGGAACAGATAAATGATCACCAGCTACAACATCCGTTCATCATATTATTACGGATACATATCACTCCCATAAAGGAATCGCCTTGATAATGCAAACTCACTGTTTCTCATAAGACCGAAAAGGAATAGGGAAAAAAAGTGAAAGGAATATATCCAACTGTTATCACTACAATTGGCCCTGTGGACTCCCAAAGCTTTCGGCGAGGTTGAACCACAATCTATTGTTCTGCTCTGTATGTCACAGGACCCAATGCAAATCTAGCGTGTAGTGGATCATGCAGTGTAATCAACTTGAGTACCTGTATGAGAGTTGATCTGACTTTTAAAAAATAATGGACAATAGCTTCTACGTTTACAAAGTACTAATAAGTCTGTAACAATAATGCATTATTACAACATTGTACCTACCTTTACTCTTGCTATTTGAGGATTTTGTTAACTTTGGAATTATTCAATTTCATATCTGTAGCTGAAGAATTTCTTTGTTTTGAGCATTTAATAGTTTTATTGATCAAATTATGGTTTTCTATTTCAGAATTTTTCATGGCGTGTTCTCATAAGATTGATTGGAACTGAGGCTCGTATTCCGATTTCTCAGTACAGATTAGATGTATTCTAGTAAAAGAAATTTAAAAACAGATTTCTGAGTAGTACTAATGTACATAGTGTTATTCTAGATTACTTCCAACTCCGTTTTGAATTGAATGAGTAAAAGCATGTTATTAATACTATACATCATGAAATGTTCTGTTCTTTCCATA
>NC_134813.1:16770194-16782694 GCF_046742065.1 Oratosquilla oratoria
ACAAAGTAATTTAACAAAGGTTTTCTTATGTATCATCAAAGCACGTGCATCGTATTAGTCGTTCACCATAAATCTACATAAAATTCGAAAAGCCCAGAAATTTCAAAATCTAATTTCCACTAAACTGTATTTTGAATTGAAATCACAATAACAATCACAATCACAATCACAATCACAATCACAGTCACAGTCACAGTCACAGTCACAGTCACAGTCACAGTCACAATCACAATCATAATTACAATCACCATCAGTCAGTTATATCACAATCACAATTACAATATCAACTACAATCATATTCAGTCACAATTACAATTACAAATACAAGTACAAACGAAGTCACAGTCATTCATAGTCATAATGAACAATGACAGTGACAATGATATTAACAGACAGTGACAGTAACGCTTATAGTTATAGCTACGGTTACTCTTGTGGTTATGGTTATAGTCACGGTTACGATTACGGTTTTGGTCACGGTTATGTTTACGGTTATGGTTACGGTTACGGTAACGGTAACAGTTATCTTTACGGTTATGGTTACGGTTACGGTAACGGTTATGATTTCTGTTACGGTGATTGTTACTGTTACGGTTATGGTTACGGTTACGGTTACAGTCACGGTTACGATTTTGGTCACGGTTATGTTTACGGTTATGGTTATGGTTACGGTTACGGTAACGGTTATGATTTCTGTTACGGTGATTGTTACTGTTACGGTTATGGTTACGGTTACGGTTACAGTCACGGTTACGATTTTGGTCACGGTTATGTTTACGGTTATGGTTACGGTAACGGTAACGGTTATGGTTTCTGTTACGGTGAATGTTACGGTTACGGTTATGGTTATGGTTACAGTAACGGTTACGATTACGGTTTTGGTCACGGTTATGTTTACGGTTATGGTTACGGTTACGGTTACGGTAACGATTATTGTTTCTGTTACTGTGAATGTTACGGTTACGGTTATGGTTATGGTTATGGTTATGGTTATGGTTATGGTTACAGTAACGGTTACGATTACGGTTTTGGTTACGGTTATGTTTACGGTTATGGTTACAGTTACGGTAACGGTTAGGATTTCTGTTACGGTGAATGTTACTGTTACGGTTATGGTTATGGTTACAGTCACGGTTACGATTACGGTTTTGGTCACGGTTATGTTTACGGTTATGGTTACGGTTACGGTAACGGTTATGGTTTCTGTTACGGTGAATGTTACGGTTATAGTTATGGTTACAGTAACGGTTACGATTACGGTTTTGGTCACGGTTATGTTTACGGTTATGGTTACGGTTACGGTAGCGGTTATGGTTTCTGTAACGGTTAATGTTACGGTTACGGTTACGGTTATGGTTATCGTTACAGTGACGGTTATGATTACGGTTTTGGTCACGGTTATGTTTACGGCTATGGTTACGGTTACGGTAACGGTTATTGTTTCTGTTACGGTGAATGTAACGGTTACGGTTATGGTTATGGTTACAGTCACGGTTACGATTACGGTTTTGGTCACGTTATTGTTTACGGTTATGGTTACGGTTATGGTAACGGTTATTGTTTCTGTTACGGTGAATGTTACGGTTACGGTTATGGTTACAGTCACGGTTACGATTACGGTTTTGGTCATGGTTATGTTTACGGTTATGGTTACGGTTACGGTAGCGGTTATGGTTTCTGTAACGGTTAATGTTACGGTTACGGTTACGGTTATGGTTATTGTTACAGTGACGGTTATGATTACGGTTTTGGTCACGGTTATGTTTACGGTTATGGTTACGGTTACGGTAACGGTTATGGTTACGGTTACGGTAACGGTTATGGTTTCTGTTACGGTGAATGTTACGGTTACTCTTATGGTTATGGTTACAGTCACGGTTACGATTACGGTGTTTGGTCACGTTATTGTTTACGGTTATGGTTACGGTTATGGTTTCTGTTACGGTAAATGTTACGGTTATGATTGTGATTACGGTTATGGTTAACGTTACGGTAACGGATATGGTTACGGTTTCAATAATAGTCACATTTACCATAAATGTTACGGTTAATTATCGCTACAATAATAATAATAACAATAACAGTAATAAAAATAACAATAACAATAACAACAATAACGATAACCATAATAATAATAATAATAACAATAACAACGATAACGATAAAAATAACAATGAAAATCACACAATCATATAACCAGGAACAATCGCTTTGATAACCATGTTGACACAACACCTTCTGAACGCGAAGAAGTAAATCAGACTTAAATTCAAAATACTCAACGATTATTCATCGACTTTTCCCGCTCCCTTTCTTTCTCCTCCTCCTTCTTCCTTTCTTCCTCCTCCTGATATCTCCTTCTGCTTCTTTTCTTCCTCCACCTTTCTCCTCTTCTCCTCTTCCTCGTCACCTCTTTACCTTTCTCCTTGTTAATCTTATTCTCATTTCATTCTTATTCTACTATTCCTTCTCCATATTCTCCTTCTCCTTTTCCTTCTTCTTCTTCTTTTCCCTTTGCTCATTCTCATTCTCATTCTTATTCTCATTCTTATTCTCATTCTCATTCTCATTCTCATTCTCATTCTCATTCTCATTCTCATTCTCATTCTCATTCTCATTCTCATTCTCATTCTCATTCTCATTCTCATTCTCATTCTCATTCTCATTCTCTTTCTCATTCTCATTCTCATTCTCATTCTCATTCTCATTCTCATTCTCATTCTCATTCTCATTCTCATTCTCATTCTCATTTTCATTCTCATTCTTATTTTCATTCTCATTCCCATTCTCATTCTCATTCTCATTCTCATCCACCCTTACTATCACTCCCATTATTCCTCATTCTCACTCTTATCTCTCTCACTCTTATTGACTCGCTCTCAGTTTCATTCGTACTCTCATTACATTGGGTAAAAAATTTTCATAAAATATTTTGTATCTCAATTTTTTGAGTGTTTCTAATGCAAAAAATTTACGCTGGTTTCAAGTATCTACTTGCTTTGCTTCTACCATCGACCGTTTTAGTGATATGGAAAATTATACTAATATGAAGAAATGTATGGGGTACTGAAAACACATAACTGTCGCTTACAGTTTTACTTTTTTCAGGTTTATACTATAAATATTGACGTTTTAGACCAGGGGTTCTCAACCTGGGGTACGCGTACCCCCAGGGGTGCATTAGAGGAAATTCGGAAGGTACGTGACAGGTTTCTGAAAATAATCAGGCTGTAATTGTAAACCTGCTTTTAGAAGTGGCCTACATGTGCTAGGCTAGATGTGACCTCCTTTAGAAGTAGGCGTTAAGTTACAATGTCAAGAAGGAAGAATTCTTCGACTTTGTCGATGACTCAACTGCAAAAGATTCTTTTGATAGTTTGTCATTGACCAGAGTCTGGTCAACATTGGCATGTTCTTATCCTACTTTAGCAAAGAATTGTGTGCGGAATCCCCTGATGTGTCCATTCACATACCGCTGTAAGCAGGGATTCTTAGCATTGTGCTTGATTAAAAACAAGTTACGTTCACGTCTTGTTATCAAAGACGACATAAGAGTGGCTCTTTCAAAGACTGCGCCAAGGATTGACTTGTTGGTAGCAAATAAACAGGCCCAACCATCTCACTGAATTGTTTATACTTGCATTTTAATGTAGTAACATGTGTCTGTCTCACAATTTAAGCTTAATAAACTAAGCCAATTAACCATGCATTTATTTTCATCCTTACTGAAGCTGCATTGTGGGTAAGGGGTAAGTGACTAATACCAAAAGACTTCAAGGGGTACATATGATTAAAAATTTTGAGAACCCCTGTTTTAGACCATGGCTACAAGAGGATTCAGGAATTCACCAGACTCATTTTGTTTGTGTATGCTTTCTCTAAGTTGGACCTAAGAGTGAATCACGTAAAATTGTGGAAGGTACAAAGTATTGGATTGCTATAAACTTTACTTTGGAATAAGTATAGAGGATCAAGAAAAGCGATGGGCTCCTCATTTTTTTTTGTGGAAGTTGTCGATCAAATTTAGGTGCATGACTGAGAGGTAAAAGAAAAGCTTGGTCCAGAAAAGCAATGCCATTTGTTGTCCTGAATTTGGCGAGAACCAAAAAATCATCACGATGATTGATAATTCTGCATGATAGACATATCAAAATACAGAAAATCTAAGGAAAGAAAATCCCTTCCATCTCCCAGCATTTTGTCCTCTATTGCACTTGTGCTACATGATGATGTCTTTTTAAATTTATGTAATTTTTATCAATTTCTGAACTCTATTATAACAGAATCAGTATTGAAATCTACCAAACATCTAGCTATGTTTTCCTGTGATGCGATTACGCATACAATTCATATTCATGTTCCACTTGATAAATGCTAGAAGGTCGCTGGCTGAGCGGGTTAGGGCGTCGTTACTTCCGGCGAAGGTCGATGTGAGGGCGGTTCGAATCCTGCCACCGGCGAAGTTGAACCAAGGGCATGGTTAATCAAATTCCACGCTACAAAAGCCCTCTGTGAGGGGCACCGTCCTAGCCTCCCGATAGGGTGGGGAGTGTGTGACGTTAAACCATATCATCATCATCATCATCACTTGATAAATGCATTTTTTTTTTTCTTCAGGTAGAGGATATGCTGGAGGTCTCATCAGGACAATGGAAAGGATGTAATAATGAAGAAATGGATGAAAATTTTGAGCCAAGACTGAGTAGCCGCCCACATTTTCCAAACCAACGTGAACTGGATGAGTTCACCAGTGACTTGGGACTCACTAAGTCAGGAGATGAGTTTTTAGCACCCAAACTGAGTGAATAGAATCTGTTGGGGGAGGAATGTAGATCAACAATATATAGAAAGCGCCATGAAGAATTCGAAGTATACTTCGATATTAGTGAGGATCTCTGCTTCTACGAAGATATTAATGGCTAATTTACAGCTATTGAAATTGATCATAACCCTGAACAATGGCGACTGTTTATAGATAGTTCTACAAAAAATTAAAAGTTGTTTTACTGTATAATGGGAATCAGTATCCATCTCTGCCTATGGCATACTCGGTACAGATGAAGGAAGAATATGGCAATGTAAAAAAGGCTTCTCGAGAAGGTAAACTATGATGAGATGAAATGGGATGTTTGTGGTGATTTTAAAATGCTCGCCTTCTTACTTGGATTACAGGGGAGGTACACCAAGTTTTTTTTTTTTTTTTTTTTTTTTTTTTTTTTTTTTTTTTTTTTTTTTTTTTTTTTTTTGTCTATGAGACTATCGGGTTGATAATGAACACAACCAGAAAGTGGAGTGGTCTCCTCGGGATGACTTGCGGACAGGAAAAATCAATGCTGTTAGACAGCCTCTTGTAGATCCTGCCAAAGTGTAGCTATCCCCACTTCATATAAAGCTTGGTTTGGTCAAACAGTTTGTGAAAACATTGGAGCATGGTGGAAAAGTATTTCAAAAGATTTGTCTACTCCTTTAAAAATTATCAGAGGCCAAAGTTTAGGGTAGTATATTTACTGGTCCACAAGTAAGGAAAATGTTATAGTCAATCCAACTTGAGAATGCAATCAGTGATGTCAAACGATAGGCGTACTATTCATTTCGAGGTATAGTTAATGGATTCATTGGTAATAATAAAGACCCAAACTACAAGCAGCTCGTAGCAAAAGTTTTCTAAAGTTATAAGAACTTAATGTATAGAATGTCATTAGAGTTGCACTTTTTGCATTCCCATTTGGAATTTTTCGTGAAAGCATGTGAGGAGTGAGTGAAGAGTATGGTGAGAGGTTTCATCAGGACAATGCTGCAACGGAGAAAAGATACAAAAGAAGATGGGACACTACTTTGATGGGAGACTATATATGGTCACTGGTACGTAAAGATCAAAATCGCAGAGGGAAATCACGCTCATGAATGTATTTCTAACGGGCTCTTATAACTGTATCACATGCTTTTATACTTGCATTTTCTCATTAGTTTCAAACGAGAATGCAAGGACAAAATATCGGCTACTATTTGTAAACAATGTGAATATGCTAAATATTGTGTACTATCGTAGTTTAGTATAGTTTGTTTTGTATATAAAACCTCAATTATCTTTTGAAATATTGATGCTATGCAATTTCTAATGGCATTTTTAAAATAAGGAAAGAGAACATCCTTAGAAACACTAAAAACATTTAAAGAAACAAAACTAATGTTACCCAATACTATCACTATAATTCTGTCAATCTCAATTCTACACGTTAACCTCTACTTTCATTCCCACTCTTACCTACCCTGTCACTCAGTATATCTTTCACTTTTACTCGCACACATTTTCATTCCCTCTCCCACTCTTTCTCTCTCTCTCTCTCTCTCTCTCTCTCTCTCTCTCTCTCTCTCTCTCTCTCTCTCTCTCTCTCTCTCTCTCTCTCTCTCTCTCTCTCTCTCTCTCTCTCTCTCTCTCTCTCTCTCTCTCTCTCTCTCTCTCTCTCTCTCTCTCTCTCTCTCTCTCTCTCTCTCTCTCTCTCTCTCACACACACACACACACACACACACACACACACACACACACACACACACACACACACACACACACACACACACACACACACACACACACACACACACACACTCACACACACACACACACACACACACACACACACACACACACACACACACACACACACACACACACACACACACAACCTCACTTTCACTCTCACTCTCACACTCATTCTCACTTTCATTCTCACTCTCACTATCATTCTCACTCCCACTATCATTCTCACTCTCTCTCTCACTCTCACTTACACTCTCGCAATTACTCTCACTTTTCATTGTCATTCTTAATTCTCACTCAGCCTTGTACTTAATCTCATCACACTGTCATTCTCATTCTCACTCTCACTCTCTATATCACTCTCACTTATATGTACGCTCTCACTCTCACCGTTATTTTCATTCTCACTCTCACTCTTGCTTTACTCCCGCTCTCCCACTCATTCTCACTCCCACTTTTGTTCTCATTTTCACTCCCACTTTCACTCTCACAACCACTCTCATTCTTACTCTCAATCTTACTCTCGCTCTCAGTCTTACTCTCTTTCACTCTTGCTTTCATTCCAGCACTCTTTTTTCATACTGACTTTTACTTCTATTCACAGTTTTATTCAGAATATTTTCCCTCTCACTCCCCCTCACTCCCTCACACTTCCTCTCACTCACATTTTCTCACTTTCTGTTTCAGTTTCATTCTCAATCTTATTTTCTTTCATTCTACGTCAAATTCTCACGCTCACTTTCATCCCCACTCTCACTATTTCTCACTCACTCTCACTCTCATCCCCACTTTCACTATTTCTCACTCCCGCTCATAGATTCACTATCACTCTCATTCACTTTCATTCTCATTGTCATTCTCACTTTCACTCTCATTCTCACTCTTACTCTCACTCCCACTCTGATTATCACCATCACTTTCACTTTTATTTCATTCTCACTCATTCGCACTCACTTTCTCACTCTTATTGTCACTCTCACTCTCTCTCAATCTTACTTTCATTTCCATTCTAACTCTCATCCTTACACTCACTCTCACTCTTGTGCATATTCTTACTTTCACTCTCACTTTCATCACTACTCTTACCAAAAATCCATCCATCTAACTCTTACGTTCACTCTCACACCACTCTGAGTCTCATCCTCACTCTCACTGTCAACCTCACTTTTATCTCCATTCTCACACATTCTCATTCTCCCTCCAACCCTCATTATCACTCTCACTCTTACTCTCAGTCTCACTCTTACTCTCACTCTTATTCTTACTCTTACTCTCAATCCCATTCTCATTCTCATTCTAATTATCATTATTAGTTTCATTCTCAGTCTTAGTCTCATTGTCACTACCACTCTCACTTTCACTCTTGCTCTCAATCTCACTCTTACTCTCACTCTTATTCTTACTCTTACTCTCAATCCCATTCTCATTCTCATTCTCATTCTAATTATCATTATCAGTTTCATTCTCAGTCTCATTGTCACTCCCACTCTCACTTTCACTCTCACTTTCACTCTTACTCTCAATCTCACTCTTACTCTCACTCTTATTCTTACTCTTACTCTCAATCCCATTCTCAATCTCATACTAATTATCATTATCAGTTTCATTCTCAGTCTTAGTCTCATTGTTACTACCACTCTCACTTTCACTCTCACTTTCACTCTTACTCTCAGTCTCACTCTTACTCTCACTCTTATTCTTACTATTACTCTCAATCCCATTCTCACTCTCATTCTAATTATCATTATCAGTTTCATTCTCAGTCTTAGTCTCAATGTCACTCTCACTCTCACTTTCACTCTCACTTTCACTCTCACTTTCACTCTTGCTCTCAGTCTCACTCTTACTCTCATTCTTATTCTTACTCTTACTCTCAGTCTCACTCTTACTCTCACTCTTATTCTTACTCTTACTCTCATTCCCATTCCCATTCTCATTCTCATTCTCATTATCAGTTTCATTCTCAGTCTTAGTCTCATTGTCACTACCACTCTCACTTTAACTCTCACGTTCACTCTTGCTCTCAATCTAACTCTTACTCTCACTCTTATTCTTACTCTTACTCTCAATCCCATTATCATTCTCATTCTAATTATCATCATCAGTTTCATTCTCAATCTTAGTCTCATTGTCACTCCCACTCTCACTTTCACTCTCACTTTCACTCTTGCTCTCAGTCTCACTCTTACTCTCACTCTTATTCTTACTCTTACTCTCAATCCCATTCTCATTCTCATTCTAATTATCATTATCAGTTTCATTCTCAGTCTTAGTTTCATTGTCACTCCCACTCTCACTTTCACTCTCACTTTCACTCTTGCTCTCATTCCTGCTCTATCTTTTATTCTCACTCGCTCTTTGAATCTCACTCTCATTGTCATTCATACTCTCACGTTCATTCTCACCTATCATCACTCTCGTTTACTCATCTTTACTCCTACTATCACTGTCATCGTCATCGTCGCTATCACTTTCACTTTCACTGTCACTGTCACTCTCACTCTCTTTTCTACTACTACCCTCACTCTCACTCTCACTCTCACTCTCACTCTCACTCTCACTCTCACTCTCACTCTCACTCTCACTCTCACTCTCACTCTCACTCTCACTCTTGCCATCATTCGTTCTCTCACATTCTCGGAGTCTCTGTATTCCTCCCATTCTCTTCCTCTCTTTATTCTCTCTCTTTTATTCCTCCCATTCTCCTCCTCTCTTTCTTCCCTCTCTTTTATTCCTCACATTCTCTTCCTCTCTTTCCTCCCTCTCTTTATATTTACCTTGTACATTTCCCTCACTCTTTCCCTTTTCTTCTCTCTTCTTCATCTTCCTCCTCCCTTTCTTCCTCTCCCTCTCCCTCTACCTCTCCCTCTCCCTCTCCCTCTTCCTCTCTCTCTCACTCTCCCTCTCCCTCTTCCTCTCCCTCTCCTTCTCCCTCTCCCTCTCCCTCTCCCTCGCCCTCTCCCTCTTACTCTCCCTCTCCCTTTCTCTCTCCCTCTCCCTCTCCCTCTTTCTCTCACTCTCCCTATTCCTTTACTTTCTCCTCCTCCCCCTCTCACTCTCTCTCTCTCTCTCTCTCCCCCTCACCCTCTCCCTCTCCCTCTCCCTCTCCCTCTACCTCTCCCTTTTCCTTTACTTTCTCCTCCTCCCCCTCTCACTCTATTCCTTTACATATGTTCCTTATTCCTTTCCCTCTTCCACTCCTCTTTCGCTCTCTCCCGCATTTTCTCCTTCTCCCTCTCCCTTTCTTCCTCTCCCTCTCTATTTTCTTGTTTCTCTATTTCTTCTCCCTTCCTCTCTCCTTCCCCTTTTCTATTTCCAACATCCTCTATCTATTCTTCTCCCAATACATCTCCCTCAATCCTTTCCATTTTCCCTCTCCTTTTCTATTTCTATTTCCCTTTTTCTTTCGTTCTTCCTCTCCCTCTTCCTTTCCTTTTGTTTTCTCTCTCCCTCTTCATTTCCTTTTCACTCTCCTCCTCCTCCCTCTTCCTCTCCTTTTCCTCCTCTTTCTCCCCCTCCCTTCCCATCTCCTTCTTCATCTTCCTTTTCCTCTGCCTCTTCCACTCCCTCTCCCTCACCTTCTCTCAATCTCCCTTTTCCTCTCTATCTTTCGCTTCCTCTCCTTTTCTATCTCCATCTCCCTTTCCCTCTTCCTCTCCCTATACTTCTCCTTCTCTCTCTCTCTCTCTCTCTCTCTCTCTCTCTCTCTCTCTCTCTCTCTCTCTCTCTCTCTCTCTCTCTCTCTCTCTCTCTCTCTCTCTCTCTCTCTCTCTCTCTCTCTCTCTCTCTCTCTCTCTCTCTCTCTCTCTCTCTCTCTCTCTCTCTCTCTCTCTCTCTCTCTCTCTCTCTCTCTCTCTCTCTCTCTCTCTCTCTCTCTCTCTCTCTCTCTCTCTCTCTCTCTTCTTCTCCCTATTCCTCTCCCCAATCTTCTTTTCCTCTACTTTTCCTGTTGATACCTCTGGCCACTCACATTGTTCTCTCTTTCTTCTTCGTTTTCTTCTTTTTCCTCCTCTTCTCCCTATTTCCTACCTTCTCGGTCCCACATCTCGCTCCCACTGTCTCTCTCCCCTTGTCCTACCATCGTCTTCCTCCTCTTTGTCCTCGCCTATTTCTCCTCCTCCTCCTCCTCCTCCTCCTCTTTGTCTTTTTTTCTTCCTTTCCCCCCTCTTTCTTCTCTTCTTCCACCTTTTCTTCTTCCTCTACCTCTTCCTCCTCCTCCTCCTCTTTGTTTTTTTTCCTTTCCCCCTCTTTCTTCTCTTCTTCCACTTTTTCTTCTTCCTCTACCTCTTCCTCCTCCTCCTCCTCCTCCTCTTTTTCTTCCTCTTTCTCTTCTTTCTTCTCTTCAACCCCTTCTTCCTTCTCCTCCTCTTCCTTTCTTCCTTCTCTTCCTCTTCTTCCTCCTCTTCCTTTTCTTCCACCCCTTCCTGTACTCCTTCCTATTACGTTTACTCCTCCGTTTCATCCCCTTTCTCCTTTTCCTCCTCTTCTTCCAATTCCTCTTCTTCCTCCTGGTCCTCTTTTTCCTCCTCTTCCTCCTCCTCGTCCTCCTCCTCCTCCTACTACTCTTCCTCCTCTTCGTCTTCATCAGAAACCTCACCAGCCCAGAACCACCGAGGTAGTCACCCGGCGAAAAACATAATAATTAGAATAAACAACAGAAGAACTAATTTTCTCCACAACAACTGCTATTATATCCAACACATCTTTCCTTACAACTTGCGGTACCATTGCTCCTCAACAAGAAACATAAAAAAAGGCATTGCTCCTACGACTGCCATCAACTTGGTGTCATCTATCTCAATTACTCTCACTCCCAAGTACTCCAAGTCCACCGACAATGGACTGCACCTTTACAACTGCCATTACTAATTCTTAAACGACCACAGAAACATCGCTCCCCATTTTTACCATCGGGAGAATTCACATCACCGTCTATACCAGTGAGTCTTAACCTGGGGGGCGCGCCCCCCTAGGGAGGCGTAAGTGATTTTCAGGGGGGGGCGCACAAGGCTCAAGAGAAAAGTAGAAATTTGACCAGTTACGTGTTAATTTCTTGAGAAGAAATGGGTCAGTAATGTAGAGGTAAGTTTATGAGATAATGCAGAAGTATCGTCATTACTAACTTTATTTTCAAAAGTCTACCAGCCATACAAATTTTCCAATGTATTGACCCCCCCCCCTGCAAGGGGGGGTCTATAGATGCAAGGGGGGCGTGGAGGAAAAGAACAGTTCCTAGAGGGGGCATGGTAGTAAAAAGGTTAAGAACCACTGGTCTATACCATCGAGTGCAGTCTACCATCACCACTCCATGACTGCCACCATTACCACCAAAAGATTTGACCAATACCATAGCCTCCCACAACAACTCCCACCCTCATTACAACTACCACCACCATTGTCACCACCACCGTCACCGCCACAAGCGTCCGCATTCTTTTTCCACGTCTACCGAGAACCCTCAGGACCACATCCAGAGAGCGCGCACCTTTGCTACCCCCAACTGCCTCCTCTCCCCTCATCACCCCGCTGCCACTACCTACAGTCCCACCTCCCCTACAGCTTCCACCACCTCCACCACCAACTCTGTGTACGTGTTGTGCGAGGGAAGGCGAGGAGCGACATTTAAGAGGGTCAGACGGCTTTCCCACTCCCGGGAACAAGGGCGTCGGGGCCGCGGAACTCAGGTGAGGGAGGATCCGAGTGAAGGGAAGGCCAGGATGACGAAACGGCGCGCGGGGAAGTAGTGCAGCGTCGACAAGACAAGGGGGGGGATGGGGACGAAAACATTACTCACAGAGGTGGTTTCTCCCAAAGACCAAAACGGAACAAGATCACTCTGACGTTCGCCAGAATAGAATCCCTAATCAATGAGCACGTACCATAAAGGGTTTCATATTGGTTAGGATGTACAGTACTTAAGAAAATAGATTCCGCAGAAAAAAAACATTTCTTATGTAAAAGA
>NC_134813.1:16787694-16812694 GCF_046742065.1 Oratosquilla oratoria
TCTTTTCCAGACCATTCTTTACGTTGTCTTCCCATCTTTTCCGGGATCTTCCAGGTAATCTTCTGCCATCCCTAACATCTTGGACAGTAGAAAATCTTAGATTTTTTTTTTTTTTTTTTTTTTTTTTTGAGAAGAAACGATGGATCATTTTAGGTTTTAGTTTTGTTGTTATTAATATAAAAGTGAATAGATTAGATATACTGCCGGGGAGTTTAGTTAGTAATGCATGCCACAAAAGTATTTAGCCAAAAATTATTATGAGATCCAACCCAGATGATAAACAATTCAGAAAACAGAGTGAATTCACATTTTGAGAAGGATCTAGCCACAAGATATGCAGAAGGGGAAGGAGCTGAGGTTATTGACGATGTCCTTATGATTTTTGGTGAACCAAAACTAAAAATGAATAGATAGATAAATAAGTAAATAAATAAATAAGTACAATAAATAAATTGATAAATTAATGAATAAATAGATAAACAAGTTCATAGATAAACAGATGAATTAATAGAAATCGATAAATCAGTCAACCAATAAGTAGAAATAGAATGAATATATAAATAAATAGGTAAGTTAATTAATAAATCAAAAAATAAGCAAATCATTAAATAAACAAAGAAATGAATAAATAGATAAATAAATATGTAAAATAATATATAAATAAAAAATAAAATAAAATAGTAAATGAAAATAAACAAGAAAATAAATAGATCATTAGATAAAAAACAAATTAACAAGTAGATAGATAAATACATACATATATATATATATATATATATATATATATATATATATAATATATATATATATATATATATATATATATATATATATATATATATATATATATATATGAATAAGGAATACAATAATTCAATAAATAATTAAGTAAATGAACAAATAAATAGGTAGACATATAGATAGATAAATAGATAGATACATATATCAATAAACAAAAAAAAAATGGAATATGGTGTTCTGATGGAAAGAAATTAAAAGAATGTACATAGGATTCTTTCTGGTTTATAAAAATGGAGAAAAAATATATAAGTTTGATTCAGTGTTTACCGAAGTCAGTTTCAAAGCTTCTTAATATGCCACATTTAATTACCTCGGCCAGAAGCTTCCATTCATTGACAACATAGTTGGCAAAAATGTTTCTACTTATTACTATAAGTCATGGCAACTTGAGGCCATAATCCCATATACGGTTCGTATCTAATATGAAAATATTTTCACTTTTCTTGTTGTCTTTAAACTTTTAAATGTTTGTACTATTTTCTTCTAGAATTAGCTTTTTTGGAAGAGAGAGAATAGGTACAACTTTTCTAGTAGTTTTCATAAAATTTGTTTCTCATAATTTGTCTGAATTTTATTGTTCGCCGCAATACTTTCTCTAATTTATCACCGTCTTTAATGAGGTCTGGAACTGTACAAAAATAAAACATTCCAGATGTGGATGGACCAGTGATTTATACAATTGATTGATGTTAACTGGAACTTTGAAGTTAAAAGATCGCGTCACCAATCTTGGCATCTGTTTTGTTTTCATTCTCTTAAAAATACAAAGCTGAGATTATTTTTAGATCATTCCAGATGTTTAAATCAAGAATCTCTTCATTTTCCACATTGTATCGTCATTTTGGAAAAGAATGATTAGGAAGTAGACGAAATATGTAATCTCTTAGTACTTGCGCGCTAACAGAATATATAAAATTGTATAGTCTCATGCTTAGACCATAACACAGATACTCAGAGAACCTGCTTCACAGCTGGATTTTAAGTTAGGCTGAGATACAGGAATAAATAGATATCCCTTACATAGGCTTAAACAAAGGGTAATTTAAATTTAAGGAACAAGTGGTGTAACCATGCGGGGAAATAAGATACTGCATATATGAAAGTGGTGCTGGACAACTCATTGTGAAAGTGAAGAACAAGGTGTGGAAAAACAAGACAAATTCAGGCAATGGAAAAATTCGGTGACAGCAAAGGGATTGGGCGATCTTCGATTTGCCTGCACCTCCACCAACTCCCCCTCGAGTCCCTTCCTCGGCTTGGTGGATGCATGCAGACTATCACGTACGCAAGCACTTGCACATGTGTTTATACTCATGTACATTCAAAAGCAAGCACAGGAACCCCGTAACCGTAACACAGAAAAACACAAATAAAAAAGACATAAACATTCGCACACAAACACAAACACACACACACACACACACACACACACACACACACACACACACACACACACACACACACACACACACACACACACACACACACACACACACACAAACAAACAAACAAACATACACACACATTGATTAGCATATCAGTCACTCACAAAAACACAACCCCTCACATTATTGACCCCAGCACAGTAGCTTACCGATACACAAGCACAACTAATACATGGTCACCAATGTTTGCATGGTCGATGTGATGCAATCAAGTGTCCTTTGGACAATACAAAGCAAACAGGCCATTGCTAAATTCTTGTTCGCAAAGCTAGAAAGCTACACCTTGAGAAGGTACGATCTCTGGCAAGTTAGAAAAGGTCGGTGGAAAGCATCGCTTGAAGGGCAGTGGTAGTATGCAGGATCCACTTTTTTTGAGCCTTCCTTGGCATTATCATGTGACCACTGGGAAGGCTTTGTTTGTTGTTCTTCTTCTTCTCTTTAAGGATCCTTTGCGTATCCTCTTCAAGACACTTTATGAGGTTGGTATTAATGAGACAAAGGTCAGGGAGGATCCTACAGAGGTATAACTAAATCAAGGGACATTGCTACACGATAAGTGGAGAGATCAAGGAAAGCCAAACTTTCGAAAGTTGTGAAAGGGTTGAACCACAAATTTCAATTTCAGTTGTATAATGCCCCCCCCCCCCACCTCTCAACCTCCCCCAGGAAATACCAAACAGGTACCAAACATATTTAATTGAAAACATTTCTCTTTCGGAAGAAATCTTGGGTACATGTGTTAACCCTATTAAACAGAGCAACATAAGTCATAGGTTTGTGATGACTGAGGACAGGTGAATATATAGACGGGAGAGTTAGATTCCATCTTGATGGGATTTCCGGCCGAGTTAGCCCTTCAGGACACTCCTGGTCTGCTTATAATCGTCTGTACTTTCGGTACATTTAGTTCGGTGCCATTATCACTCAACGATGATCGTTCACAGCCCAATGATGATCGGCAACCGAATGTCTAGAGCACTATTTTCTTGTTTTGGAATGTATTGATTTGCTTTGAGCTAAAAGATACGAGGCTGATAATTCTAACCGAACCTAACAACGCGTATACTAAAATATGATTTCAGGTATAAGCGTTACTCGACATTGGCTGTAGTAGACTAATAAGGATTACAAAGGAAAAACATGCCAACAGGAGACCTTTTGGTCCATAACTAGGTCGGATGCAGAAAAAATAAATACACAAGTAGATAAATGAATAAAATAAATTGATAAATAATGACAAATAATAAATGAAAAAATATGATTTAAAATGATAAATAACAATAAATAATAAATAGATAAATAATGATAGATATGAGAAAATAAAATAAATTATAGCATTACAGCATATTGGTTAAGTGCTTATCTAAATGAATCTTAAAATTTTTGAACTATGGTACATTGCATAGTTTATTCATTTACTACACGGTTGGAAAACTTGTTTCTACCCCCTTCCAAATTAAATCTACTTCCTGACAGTTTGAGACCTTTATTTCTTGTCTGATTTGCATTCATATAATTACTCGCACCAATCAAACCTTACCTTTAGCCAGTGGATGTCTACAGGTTATAACGTTGTGGTGTATGTTTGAAAAGAAATGTTGACCACAGTGCATTTTCTGAATAGAATTGTTGAACTACTATGAACCAAATCGTGGCAAAGGGTTGAACGAGGTATTCGTAATATCAATACTTAGGGATTACCTATAAAATAAATAACTGGTGGAAAAAAAAGGGGGGGAGAATACAATTACACTTGCTCTCATCTGCACAGTAGAATTCCTCAACACGTTTAGTAAATTAAAAAAACTTATTTCCTTTTTGACAAAAAAAAAAAAAAATCCTATTTATAGGACACCCAGTTAAGTAGACTGGAGAAAGTTGAAAATTGTTGGTACTTGATTACTAACGTTTCTTGAAGTGCTAAAGAAATTTATGCTCTTCTCATAAAATATTCAAGACATTTACGACTGATCTATTTGAACATTTATGCGTTCTGAGTTCTACAACCAATGCGAGATCAATTTTACGCTCTGAATAGGAAAGAAATTTCATTAAACTAAGTAAAACCGTCTGGTGATTTGGTGGCCATGTATGGAGTATATGTATACTCCCCAAATATATATATATATATATATATATATATATATATATATATATATATATATATACGTGTATATGTATATATATATATATATATGTATATATATATATATATATATGTATATATATATACACATATATGTGTGCATGTGTACATATATATATATATGTATATATATATGTATATATATATATATATATATATAAAGTTAACTATATATATATATAAATATATTTTTATATATATATATAAAAATATATAGAAATATATATATATATATATATATATATTTCGGGAGGTGACCATGTTGAATGCAAAATCTAATAAGCCCAACAGCTATAATAGATTTGTTGACTTTGCACTACAATTTTACTTAATCTCTAACAACACACTTCTGGAATGCTAGCAATTGTTTTTCATTATCAGGTTGTCCGTTCTGGAGGTTTTGTAGGAGGCGATGAGGTGGATCTCAGTGTCGGCGAGGTTAGTGGGCCGGATATTTCGTGAGATAGTTCGAAGTCGGCATTCATAAGAGGCCTCTAGAATCAGAGTGGTATCCCCGCCATTTTTACCGGATTTTGAGTGAAAGAAGGATCGTGAAAGGCGTGTGGCTCCTCTGTGTATATCTGTACTTAACTCGAAACCAGTATAATAAGCGCCGATGCCCCTCTGTTTTTTAGACGCCTATTATGTACTTTGTGGCACATACCCAGGGTCAAAATTTGCTGCGGTGAGACATCATCTTGTTGATAGAGATGCAGTAGGTCAGATGTTGTATGTAATTGTTGTCTACTAGCACGGTTGACATCTGAAGTTCGATTTTGGTGGTGATTCATGTGCTACAATGGGAGAAAGCTTTACTGACTCAAGGATGGTAATGCGCTCATAACGCTCGGTGCTGCTGAGGTTGAAGTCGAGGATAGTTTCTTTCTCGTGGGCTTCATTCCATTTTCTCCACTCAAAGTCATCAATTACCTTAATTAATCCTCAGTACCAAGCTGAGACAGTCTTCAAACCCCCTCCTGTGCAAGGACCATACTGCTTAATTTATCTTGCACATAATTAATTTATGAATAGCTGTAGTGACAGTTCTCCTGATGAGAGAGTAGATCTCACTATATTAAATGTAGATGACTTTTTAATCTCCCCTATCGAGGTGGAAATTTAAACACGGTCCTCTCTATACTCAAAGTCAAGTCCCTGGGTCATTAGTACACAACTACTCAAACGGACGCCGGACAATATAATTGCACACATAACAACATTTTGCAATGGGTCACTTGCCTCTGCATACTTCCCACAACAATTCAAAGTCAACTATGCTGTTCCTATCCCAAAACCCCAGAAGCTCATCTCTGCATTGTTATCATACCTTTCCATATTTTTGCTGGAGTATTTTGGTAATGAGTTTGAACATGTCTTGCCGCCGCTTGACCCGGTGATTACGAGTAGAGCGTCGCTACTTGCGACAGAGGTGGAAGTGACGGCAGTTCGAAGAACCCTGCCACCAGCAAGTTGAACCAAGGGCATGATTCATTAAATTCTATGCTACAAAGTTCTGCAGTAAGAGGCACCATCCTAACCTCCTTATAGGGGGACTTCGCGACGTTAAACCGAACCATCAGGCTGGAATAATTATGTCATGTCACTGATCACACAGTGAGCCCAAAAACGGGACCTAGAAAGCCCAATGTTGTCTGTAAGGATGTGATGGGACTCGACACTACCTGGCCGGAGGGTCTTAAGTAAAAATTGGACTTCGCCCTATCCTTCACATGATTTTTCTGCAACTACCTGGATAACAGGACAATAAGAAAAGCGTGGCGAGACTACCTATCCAGACCTTTCTTATCTAACACTGGAGTGCTTCAAGACTATCCCCTTGCCCCCATTCAATATAACCTGAATGCAAATTATCTTCCAGAGCCAGTTATCAAGCACAACCAAGTACTTACCCTCTCTTATTCGGACGACGCTATCAAAATGTATAAATACCAAACACTTAAGGGAGCTTTACAGTAATACAGTACATACTTAAGGAGGCACATACTGGAGAAGCAATAGTGTATTAGGACCAACGTGTGTGTGTGTGTGTGTGTGTGTGTGTGTGTGTGTGTGTGTGTGTGTGTGTGTGTGTGTGTGTGTGTGTGTGTGTGTGTGTGTGTGTGTGTGTGTGTGTGTGTGTGTGTGTGTGCGTGTGTGTGTGTGTGTGTGTGTGTGTGTGTGTGTGTGTGTGTGTGTGTGTGTGCGTGTGTGTGTGTGTGTGTGTGTGTGTGTGTGTGTGTGTGTGTGTGTGTGTGTGTGTGTGTGTGTGTGTGTGTGTGTGTGTGTGTGTGTGTGTGTGTGTGTGTGTGTGTGTGTGTGTGTGTGTGTGTGTGTGTGTGTGTGTGTGTGTGTGTGTGTGTGTGTGTGTATGTGTGTACACATACACAATGTGCACACACAGATATATATATATATATATATATATATACATATATATATATATAGATATATACATATTTATATATATATGCATATATATATATATATATATGTCTATATATATATATATATATGCATATATATGTGTATATATACATATATATGTATATATATATATGTATATATATATATATATATATATATATATATATATTACAAGGGATTACAAAGGAGTGTGCCAACAGGAGACCTCTTGGTCCATAGCTAGGTAGGATGCAAAACAATGATAATAATGATAAATAAATTAAAATAATAGTAGTATGAATAATAATGAATAAAATAAATAAATAAATAAATAGGTAAAATTGAATAATTAATAATCAAATAAATAATAATAAACAAAGAGACAAATAATAACAAACAAATAAACAAATAATATAAAATAAATGGCAGGAATTACAGCATCTTACATAGGTATTTATCTAAACGAATTTTAAACTTCGTGTATGGACAGACGCCCCCCCCCCCGCTCAAATCAGGCTTGCCCAAAATGGCTTGACGAAGAAAGTGAAAAAAAGTATTGCTCATAAGAGACAGGTTTATAACAAATACAAGTGCTCGGGTGCACCTAATGACTATCAAACTTATGTAATAATATAAAAGACAATTAAAAAAAACGACAATATGAAATGAATATTGCTGGTAAATCCAAAGAGAATCACAAAAGAATTCTATAGCTACATTAGAGATAAAATGGTTTTTAGGAATCACATTGGCCCACCATTATCTGCTGACAGTCAACTTGAATGTTCAAATGAAGGAATGTGTGACATTTTAAACAATTATTTTAGCTCCGTGTTTGTAAACGAAACACCTCAAAGTGAACTCCAAAATGAAACCTGTGAAATGCCAAGGTGAATTTACTCACTATGGTAAATAAAAAATAAATAAATAAATAAATAAAAGGTGTATAGAAAAACTCAAAGTTAATAAAATAACAGGGCCTGTCGGTTGGCATCCAAGATTCTTAAAGGCAATGAAAAACGAGATTGTTGTTCCATTAGAAATTATTTTCTAGAAATATATCATATCCGAAGGTGTCCCAAGAGAATGGAAGCTAGCTAACGTTACTCCCATATTCAAAGAAGGTGACAAAATGAAACCATATAACTACAGGCCTATAAGTCTTAGAAAAAATTATGAAAAATATTATCAGTGACGCTATCGAACACCATTTAGGAAGTATCTGTTTGACAAATGATAGCCAGCATGGACTCAGACGGAAGCGTTTTTGCAAGACTAACTTATTCGAATTCTACAATATAGTCATCTCGAATTATGATACAAAGAAACAATATAGATTTAATATATCTAGACTTTGCGAAAGCTTTTGATATCGTCCCCCACGAAAGACTACTTACTAAATTAGCTTCACACGGAATAAGTGGGAACCTATTGAGTTGTACTAGTAATTGTTTAACGATTGACAACAGAGAGTTGTTCTAAACGGCAAAACTTCTAGGTGGAAAAATGTTACGAGTGGAGTTCCTCAGGATTCCGTTCTTAGGCCACTTCTATTCATAGTATATAGAAATGATATAGACCACGGACTGAAATATATTGCCTCCATATTTGCTGATGGTAAAAATATGTGTGGAATGGTAAATGATCACTTGAACCAATTAGATATTCAAGAAGATTTAGATAAACTACAGTAATGGTCTGAAAAGTGGCTTAATGAAATTTAACACAAGTAATTACAAAGTTATGTACTTAGATAGAAATAACAGTAAGTACGATTACAACCTATTTGGAAATTCGTTAAGTGGATAGTGAAAAGGATCTCGGCGTAATTATCAGTAACGATCTGAAATCATCTAAGCAGTGTATTTCAGCCTCTGAGAAAGTAAGTAAGATTCTAGGACTGATTGAGCGATAGTTTGTCTTCAAAAGTCCATCTCTCACAAGCTATACAAATCGTTAATTCGTCCATATTTGGAATATGCTGTTTCCGTAAAGTTACCGAATCTCATTAAAGACATTGACATAATGGAAAAAGCACAACGGCTAGCCACAAAACTGACTACAAATATAAAAAATAAGTGATACTAAAATCGACTAAAACATATGAATCTATTTTCATTAAAATAAGCGTAGATTTAGAGGTGACTTGATACAGGCCTTTAAAATTCAAAAGGGAATTGACAACATCAAAAAGGGGCAAAATTTTCACACTGAATGAGAATAAGACAAGAAATAAGGGTCTCAAACTGTCAGGAAATGTATTTAATTTAGAAGTGGGTAGAAACAACTTCGCCAACCATGTAGTTAGTAAATGAAATAAACTTCCTGCAGAGGCAGTGCAATGTAATTAAGTTCAAAGCTTTAAGATTCGTTTAGATAAACAATTAAGAAAGATGCTGTAATGTCTGTCACTTATTTTCTTTTCTTTGTTTATTTGTTTGTTATTATTCGTCTGTTTATCATTCATTTGATCATTATTATTATTTAACTGTCTATTTCCTATTATTTACTATTTAGCTGTTTATTTATTATTCAATTTTGCATATTTATTTATTTGTTTTTATTTGTTATTATTAATATTATTATTACTATTTTAATTTATTTATTCATCTATTTATCATTATTATATATATTTCGCATCCGACCTAGTTATGGACCAAAAGGTCTCCTGTCAGCATGCTCCTCTTTTGTAATCCTTTGTAATCCTTTGTAGCTACATTGCACTACCTCTGCAGGAAGTTTATTCCATTCGTTAACCACACGATTTGCGAAGTTGATTCTAACCACTTCCAGATTAAATCTATTTCCTGACAGTTTGAGATAATTATTTCTTGTCTGATTCTCGTTGAGCGTAAAAATGTTGTTACTTTCGATGTTATCAATTCCCTTTAGAACCTTAAAGACCTGTATAAAGTCACCTCTGAGTCTACGCTTTTTTTAGGGAAAATAGATTCATATGTTTTAGTCGGTTTTCGTATTATTTATCTTTTGTATTTAGAATAAGTTTTGTGATTATGTATATATACATATATATATATGTATATATATATATGTATGTATATATATATATGTATGTATATATATATATATACTTATACATATATATGTATACATGTATATATATATATATATATATATATATATATATATATATATATATATATATTCACTATGTGCCAAGACCCACGTAAGTGCTACCCTTTAGTATCTAAGGGATTTCGCCATGGAAGTGGTCAAGATAGCCTGACGAAAGCCAATGAAAGGAAGATTTCCACCCGGTACGAAAAAAGTTAGTCGAGATAGATTCTAACCTCTTTGCTATCAAGGTTTTACCGAAAGAACAAGTGAAATAACTTGGCTATAGCCACGTGTCCTGATACAAAATGGTTGCATTGCCGCCTCTGAGCAGATCCAAGGAGCTCCACCGTGATAGGATGCACAAGCACATAATTATGCATTCGTGCTTAATCTATGTCAAGGTCAGGAAACTTGCTCCACAATGCTTTTATTGTCGCAGACCCATTATGGAGATGTCAAAAGCAGGTTACCCTCACTTATCAATGGTGCCAATAACCAGTTAATGAAAAAAAAAACGAGATAAAAAATCAACTCGGCTAGCTAAATATATTTCTCACTGAGATTGGACAGAATTATTGTAATGGAGGGTAGTAGGTTTTGTGTAGGTTTTGTGTAGGTTTTGTGTAGGTTTTGTGTAGGTTTTGTGGTCTCTTGCATTCTCCTTCATTCTTATGTTCTTATATGCTTGTTTTCTATTTCTAATCTAAAAATAGACACTTGGGTTATAATGGGTTTCATAAGATATTTGATTAGTGCATATTTCTGAGATAAAAGTGAGATGATGATTGTTTTTCGGCAGTTGATCTTATGTATTGCCTCTGGAAAGTATTTGTTAAATTGTTAAACTCCTAGTATTTTACATTCGATACACTATTCTCTTAGTTGTCGATAAACTTACGGGAGTTCTGTGTGATATACAAGGAAAGAATCAAGGCTGCCACACGTACTATGAAGCTGTCTAAGAAAGCTTAGAGGAAGTGATAGTGCTTGTTAAAACAATTTTAAAACTAAAAGATGGGAATATTACACATCCACCTTCTTCCTCTTGACGTATCCTTCTATATTTTTGTTCTGATTCCTGTTAAACTATTCTCTTCACCTAAAGCCTCGTTTACTCGAGGCAAGATGAGAGGCAAGTCAAGTGTTCAAGTTAATTTAGACGGAGAGGAAGGCGAACGAGTACATGTTCCCACAGGCTACCTGTGTCTGACTTGACCTGTGTGAACATGTACTTGCTCGCTTTCCTCTCCAGTTCGAGTAACTTACTAACTTGACTTGCCTCTCAACTTGCTCCGTGTAAACAAGGCTTAAATGAAGTTTTGTCTCAAGCCATTCTCTGCCTCAATTTCTCCTTTCAATTCGTTTTCATCTATCATGGCAGTCGTTTAGTAATCTTATTCATCTGATGGAAATCCCTCCTTTGATCAAATGAATATGATATAGATGAAAAGTATACTTTTGGTAAGAGAAGTGAATATCATGTATAAAAGGTAGGGACGTAGAACAATAATTGGCAGATGAAGAATGAATAGAAAGGGTAACAACTGACACTAGAATCCTAGAAAATTGATTAGAGTTGCAGGATGGAGAGAAAGTTCAATTCCTGTTGAGTGAAAGTGGGATAGAAAAAAGTGGAAGCTTAGATCACAAAAGAAAAAGAAAAATCTTGTATATTAATCCTCTCAACATGGTGGTGCAATTTAGAGATTATGTTGTAACAACAAACACAAAATAATTTAGTTTAGATGAGGAGCGGCCCAGCAACAGGAGTATTGATTTGTTGAGATTGACTCTTTAATTAATAGAATATTTAAGTGTTTGTCACAACTAAGCAGATTGTAGTGGAGATGAGCTTGAGTAAAGGACCTATCTGATTCCTTGAATATGGTGACAAACTTAATAGAGATACATAGATAAATAGATAGATAGATAGATAGAGGGGGAGAGACAGAGAGAGAGAGAGAGAGAGAGAGAAAGAGAGTGTTCCAGTCAATTCCATATACATACATACATTTATATATATATATATATATATATATATATATATATATATGTTTTAGCCAAAGAGCAAACTAGGGACAAAATCTGTTCCAGTTAATATCAGACAATTTTTTAAAGCTTGAAGAACAACCTCGGAAAAAAAAATCAGTTAGAAACCTCCCTTTAACCGAATGAAGCCTTTTATTAGGATGAAGTTAACCTGAGCATTTCTGCTAAGGATATTAGCTATAACATCAGTTTTTTCTTGGGCATTATAGAAAAATGGGCTATACTTTAAATAACTGAAACACCGGTTGATGGTCGTTGTAATAATGAATTTCATATATTAATGATATTTTTCTAGGATAAATCCCCGACTTAACGGTAATGCCTCCAAGTAATTGATAGATTATTTTATTGGTTGATACACTTTCTAACATATCTTGTAAATCTATTTACTTCTGTTGTTTCTATGTTAAAGAACGGATTTTATGTCTGGAGGTCTGGAGGGGTCAAAATCTAGGCCTTACGTCTTGTTCGAGGTTGTCAAAGCTATTCTCCTATTCTACAGTGAATTTGAAGGATTTACTCTTTCTCGCAACCCTAGTTAAAAGGTTGTCCATCTCACATTTTTTATCAAAATGTCTATGATAACGCTGGAAACATATAATCACACAAAACCTTAGGGTTAGGCTTTCTGTTACCAAGAAGAAGCATACCGATTATTTCGATAATATAATTACAACATCCTATAGTTTCCTCTCACTAGAGAAATGAATATCTACTCGAATATGTGTATGAAGTTTTCTATATATTATGTACTGTGTCATGAAAAATAGACATTTGGGAATGGACGATAAAAGTAGATTGTATGAAGGGGTGATTGTGCCAACAGCACTGTATGGGGCAGAAACATGGAACATAAGAGAGGAAGAGTTTAAATGTGTTTGAGATGAGGTGCCTGAGAAGTACGAGTATGGTAGGGGTTACTAGGCTGGATAGAGTGAGAAATGAGGAGGTGAGGAGGAGAGCGGGGGTGGGAAGGGAGTTGGGAGATTGTGTTGATGAAGGAGCGTTGGGATGGTTTGGACACATGGAAAGAATGAGTAAAGAAAAAATAGTAAAAGAGGTGTGGAAGGCAGAGGTGGAAGGAATGAATATGAGGGGCGACCAAGGATGAGATGGATGGATGGGGTAAAAGGGGTATAACCATTACTAATCATCACCTTCCACGCACGTGATCCACATGCATACGACAGAACGAAACTCCCCTCATGTTTACCTTGTTTTCCCTGAACAACTACCTTACGTAACCAAAAGGGGATACAATGGGGCATTGGGAATGAGTGGAATGCCTGTTGAAGAAGGAAGGGAGAAGGCAGAAGATAGGGGTGAATGAATATGATTGTGTATGGATGATGCTGTGATGCATAGAAGGTAGTGGGTGGGGGATGGGGGGTTGATGTAGTATATGTGAATGATATTTTGCAGTGGTGGGCAGCGATAAATTTTGCGATAAAGCGATAATGATAAAGCGATAAATTAGTCCTATAACGATAAAGCGATAAATTTCCAAGATACCTTAAAGCGATAAGCGATAAATCCTGCGATAAATCCAAAAATACTCTATTTTTGCTACTTATGCATTTAAAAACCTCTTTTTTACACTTAAAACACCATATCTGTTTGCCGCGTAACAATGAGCCTGTAACCTCCCGCCGTAACGGTTTTTCGTCTTCTACTTTATCGCTGGATTTATCGCGGGAAATTTGAAAGCGATAAATATAAGCGATAATTTTTTCCGGTTAAAGCGATATTATCGCTTTACTTATCGCAACGCCCACCACTGATATTTAGACGTGGCCCAAAGGGATTTATCCCCGTCTTTTTTTTTTTTTTTTGCATGAGGAGATGAAGAGTGGGGGGGGGGTCGTCGATTAAATAAAGTAGCCTTGCTGTGGATGTACTGTGTCTTGCTGTATTGCTTCTGACCCAGAGTAGTGGGGGAGATGCAGGGATGACCTGTCATCCAGGAGGAGGCAAGAAAAGAGTGAGGGAGGGAGGGGTGGTGAATGGGAGTGAGTATGCAGGGATGAAATGGGTGAAAGTGGATTTATGCCTTTGACTTTGGCTACCTCTCTTATGGGGGAGAAAAACCCTTGGTATAATGTATTATGTACTGTTGATCCTGGTCTATGCTTATACATTTAAATGTATAAGTCATGTTCCAGTGATCTCTAGACATAAAGGGACCAAATGAATTGGAAGGGAGAGTTAACTGTTTTCTGTTGCTTAATAGGAGAATATCAAAGCACAGGTTTACATAATATATGCTGTTGATCCTTTGCTGTTTCCACATTTAAGCACGAGAAGGGGCATTTCGAATTTGAAAGGAACAGAAGAAATATAGGGAAGAATGATTTTTTCTATGTTGCATGGTTCAAAGCACAGGTTTACATAATATATGCTGTTGATCCTTTGCTGTTTCCACATTTAAGCACGAGAAGGGGCATTTCGAATTTGAAAGGAACAGAAGAAATATAGGGAAGAATGATTTTTTCTATGTTGCATGGTATGAGAATATTAAAGCACTCCCTTATGTCACTGATACATGCAAGAAATGAATCAATCATAGATACAATCTATCTACCATCTGTCTTCCACACGAGAATGGTAAATTCCTGTGTAATAGTCGTATCAAATCGACGATGTGACTTGAATCTACAATGATAACTGTCTTGCTCTGTGTGGTGGTTAATATTCATAAGGAGCACACTGACTGCCCGAACACAAAAGGAAAAACTGACAGCTTCAGTTTCAGTTAAGTGGTTCTTGGTGTGTGCTCCTCGTCATAAGGGATGCATCATTACAGGCCAAATTTCCATGTGATTTTCAATATGTACGAAAACTTTTTAAAACATTCACTCAAATTAATGCAAAAATGTGGGGTTAGACCAAGTAATGCTGTATGCAGACTTAGAGACGCTCGCTGGCCGAACGTGTTAGAGCGCCTTTACTTAAGGCGGAGGCCGAAATGACGGAGTTCGAGCCTGCCGCCAGCGAGTTGGACCAAGGGCATAGTCGATAAAATTTCACGCTACAAAGTCCTCTGTAAGGGGTGCTATCCTAGCCTCTTGGTAAGGTGAGTTCGCGCTTATATGCCCAATCTTCTAAAGGGTTTCTTGTTGCTTATATCCATTTCCGTATCACAATATTTTCTTTTTCTTAGAGTTACAGGAAGGGTAAAGGTGATACCTTTGTCCACATTTCACCTTCGTCGCAGATGTCTACCTTATACTTTTTTATTGACACTGGATTCCACAACAATGTCAGTCTTGTGAAATTGAGACTAGGTCATTTTTTCCAGTCGGGTTTAGTAAATAAATCACTTCAAGACTCTTCCACGAAACGTCCTTCGAGAAGAACAGATACAGACTAATTATACTAGGCTACACAACGTTAACCGCTCTGTTGTTATAATGTTGCTTTCATGCTGGGTATGCGGTGAAACATCATGACTGGGCACGTGTGTCCCAGATTAATCAGGTCAGCTGTTGAAATTAACTACAGTTATTTGATATACTACATGGTGTTGATATCAATAAAAGTTATATAATATTCTTTAGACTGTAAATATTTATGGTTTGGTCATATGAAAAGAATGAAAATCAAAAGATATCCAAGAAAATATTACGGCTGGAGACCTGAAGGAACAAGACCAATAGGAAGACCCAGTGTGAGGGGGAGGGACAACATTAGTGGAGCAGTGGAAGCCAGGGGAGAGAATCTTAAAAACATTGAAAACCAAAATCTATATGAGGACAGGATCAGGTGGAGGGACTACATAAGGCAGAATAACTGACAAGCTTTAATGATTAACAGGAGACTGGTAAGAAGGTAAGAAGAATATTCTTTAGACTGTAGAGACTGACCAAGAAGCACTTAACGGTAACAGAAGCCATCACCTGTTCCCTCCACGAGATCTCCGTTGAAGAATAGACGTTGGGGATCGAGCCTATCCCTTTGTGCGCACGTGGCAGGATCGAGGCTGAACGTGCCACGGTGACTCATCAAATTGCCAAAGGTGAGGAGGTCTTGCCAGGGGCCGCTTAGCTCTGACCGAGGTCGTTATCTTTGCCCTACATGCTCAGACCTCAAGGGCATGTAGAACTTGCCCGTAGCTTTTTGGTTCGAGTTCGTTTTCGAACCAGAGTCCGCGCCGCAAGAAGCATAATTGAATCCATCCCGCCGCTCTACACATTGTACATTCCATCTTAATAATACATATCTCTAGAAAGATTAAAGCAGATATTTGTCGTACATTTTCTGGAATGGTCCTCTGAATTGATCTTTTCTCTTTTCATTTTTAGTACATAATGGAATAAATAAATATATAGTTACATTACTTTAATTATCATAGAACCTAGGTTGCTATATTTGTACACTAGATTTCCATCATATCCTACTTTTTCTAAGAGTATTATCTAGTAAAATATTCAACACTATAGAACTTTTTATACCGAAGCCAGATAATTTTAGCTTTATGAGAGCATCGGCATGAATGGCATTTTGATTAAAGTAGAACCCATGCTGGTCTGTGATCCAGTCATCACCTAATTAGACTTAATAATAGAACAAAGTTTTCCCTGTTTATTCAGCTAATTTTCCTCGCCATGCTACGGTTGCCACGAATTTTATTTTTTGACAAAATTACCGATATCATGGAGCACTTCGTGGTATTTCATAACTTGACAAAGCTAGAGAATCTTAATCGAATGAGGCTTTATACAGGTCTGGTCTGTAGCTATATGATAAGATGGTCTGGTCTTAGTTACAGATGAATGTGCAAGAAGGACCACGGTGACGCAAACCTCAAGACCAGATTCTTAGGTCTGAGTACCCGGCTGCCTGAACGAGACAGCCTCATTTGCTGCCTTCACTCACTAGTCTTCAGCACCCGTGCCTCTCTCAACTTAGGAAGATGATCTTCTTCTTCTTCTTCTTCTTCTTCTTCTTCTTCTTCTTCTTCTTCTTCTTCTTCTTCTTCTTCTTCTTCTTCTTCTTCTTCTTCTTCTTCTTCTTCTTCTTCTTCTTCTTCTTCTTCTTCTTCTTCTTCTTCTTCTTCTTCTTCTTCTTCTTCTTCTTCTTCTTCTTCTTCTTCTTCTTCTTCTTCTTCTTCTTCTTCTTCTTCTTCTTCTTCTTCTTCTTCTTCTTCATCTTCTTCTTCTCCTTCTCCTTCTCCTTCTTCTCCTTCTTTTTTTCTATTTTCTATTTATTTATTTATTTTTAAGGTTTGTGGGGCTGTCCCTCGTCCGGACACCTTGCGGAGGTCCGAAACAGTTCAAACATGAAACAGGAGGCAGTGTCCACGTGATGCCATTATTAGGAGTGGCGGTGTCCAGAAGAAATCAGGAAGAGGGCAGGGCAACCCACAACCTCAGGCGGCGCCAGGGGTAGGGTGTCCCCAAGAAGCTGGGGACTGCCCCGAAAGGAGAGCCTGAAAATTATCGTCGAAGGTTAGGACAAAAGGTAGGACAAGAGGTAAGACAAAATGTAGGACAAAATGACAGAATGACAAAATGATAAAAATTACAAAAGGACACAAGGACACAAGGACAAAAGGACAAAAGGACAAAAGGACAAAAGGACAAAGGGACAAAGGGACAAAAAGACAAAATGACAAAATGACAAAAAGACAAGAGTACAAAAGTACAAGAGGACAAAATGACAATAGGACAAAATGACAAAATGAAGGTAGGGCAAAAACGGTAAAATATATTAAAAGAACTGAATTTTTCTATCGGTAGTCTGCACCAGTTTTATCAAGCATCAGCTTCAGCTCTGATTTATGTCACCTGGTGTTAGAAAAATATGTTGTTTTTCTAGCTAGAAGACCTATTGTAAATCAATTGTGTATTTTTTTCCAAATTTACTAACCTCACCGTGTACTTATAATCCTTAACATCACACTCGTACAAATCACCTTCACTATTATACTATTTAGACGTCATGCACCATGATTGATTGGTTGATTGAGTGACTGAATGATTGGATGGTGAGCAGATTGCAAATGATTCTAAGTCCACTTAAGGCCACCTTGCATAATCTATTACTTACTATTTGCTTATTGGTTTTAGAGACTTAGAACTACAAGCTTAGACAGTTTTCTGTTAAGCATTGAAAAGTTAGAGAATTCTCTCAAAACTGAGGTTTTAGAGTTTTAGGTATTTCTTTGAATATCTATCTAGTAAACCAATTATATTATTTGTGTATTGTTGAAACTGTTACTTATAATTCTATCTCATTTTACATTTGTTTCTTATCCTTTATGTATTCTACAAAAATTTAAAACATTATATTGTGTGTGATACTTTAATTTCGATTTTGGAATATGATTTCCATAATCGTTTTTACACACTTGAATTTATATATTTTTCCTCGTTCTCTCTTTTTTTTTTTTTTTTTTTTTTTTTTTTTTTTTTTTTTCCAAAAACGCTATGCGCGCAAACGAGAACGTACTGGACTTGCATTTATCTAATTGTGGGTTCGAATTCCTCACTTATCTTCGATTCCCAACAGCGGCTGTTTTCTGCCAACAGTTCAAGCGCGGGTTTCAGTAGTAGTAAATCAGCGCCTCCTGGCGTAGGCTCCTCATCAGCTTCCATTCCTACCTTAGGTAGTAAATTTTCCTTTTTGGTTTCTATATGTATTTGCTATTTTTTTTGGTCATTCTAGCCACCAGTAGATTACAATATATATATATATATATATATACATATATATATATATATACATATACATATATATACATATATATGTTTATATATATATATATATATATAGAGAGAGAGAGAGAGAGAGAGAGAGAGAGATTCTGACAAGTTGAAGTAGGTGGGAAGAAGAAAGAATGGAGTCTTCATCCGACTCTATTCTTGAGTAGTTTGGCTACAAGCTTTTCCAAGTCTGTTGCAAAACTAGTTAAGAATGAACTCCAGTCTTTCCTCTCCCCACCCACTTTATGTATATATATATATATATATATATATATATATATATATACATATATATATATATATATATATATGTATATATATATATATATATACATGTATATATACAGATATATATATATATATATATATATATATGTATATATATAAGTCTAAATAAAAATATTCTTCTAAAAAACGCTGTGGAAGTCGGGGACAGGTGGTATTACGGTGACACTTTGTCCTAAAAATATTCTTAAAAAAGCGCTTGGGTAATTCGGGGTCAGGTGGTATTCTTCTTCTTCTTCTTCTTCTTCTTCTTCTTCTTCTTCTTCTTCTTCTTCTTCTTCTTCTTCTTCTTCTTCCTTTTCTTCTTCTTCTTCTTCTTCTTCTTCTTCTTCTTCTTCTTCTTCTTCTTCTTCTTCTTCTTCTTCTTCTTCTTCTTCTTCTTCTTCGCGTTCTTCTTCGCGTTCTTTTTCGTATTCTTCTTCGCGTTCTTCTTCGCGTTCTTCTTCGCGTTCTTCTTCCTCGTGTTCTTCTTCGCGTTTTTCTTTGCGTTCTTCTTTGTGCTGGGGATCCCGTGGTACATAGAAATGAAAAAGGACACAAGAATATATACACAGAGTGTAAGGTCAGGAAGGAAACCGGGAAAGGTTATGAGGCTCTATTGTCGACCTGTCCCGTTCGCGGCAGCGGACGTTTGGGCTACTACCTTTTTCACAATAAAAGTTTCCAGTTTGTGCATACCATGACCTAAATTTACATTATTGACAAATGTATCTTTGATCAGACTGGATTCTATTATATTTCTAGTCAAATATGACTAGAGGAGGGTGCTAAAGAAATTGTTAAAAATAAGTCATATTTGACTAGAAATATAATAGAATCCAGTCTGATCAAAGATACATTTGTCAATAACTTAAATTTAAGTCATGGTATGTATAAACTAGACAATTTCATTGTGAAAAAGGTAGTAGCCTAAACGTCCGCTGCTGCGAACGGGTCAGGTCGACAATAGAGCCTCACAACCTTCCCCGGTTCCCTTCCTGACCTTATACTCTGTGTATATATTCTTGTGTCCTTTTTCATTTCTATGCACCCTGAGGATGTCTGAATAGACGAAAGCGCTTGGTCATCAGTTTATCTTTCTCCTTGGTGGTTTTTCCGCATATTTAGAATCACGAGTTTATGTGATTTCTCATGCATATATATATATATATATATATATATATATATGTATATATATACATAAATATATATATATATATACAGTATATATATATATATATATATATACACACACAAAAATAACAGTAATGATAACAGTACTATAAGAAACAGCAGTAACATTTTGTGGCAACCAGAAAAAAGAAGTCTTCAATTACAGTGAAATGATTAATCATACTGATTAAAGTGACTCGAATTTTCATTACAATTAGCCTACAGCCACATTGCAACAAGCTGCAATTCTGAACACTGTCATGGGTCTTTTTCAAAAGATATCAAGATTTTGTATGAAAATGATGGTAACAATGATAACGGTGATAATAATAATGATAATGATAATAACAATAATAGCAATAATGATAATAATGATGATGATAATAATAATAGAAGTAATAATATCAGTCCTTCAGCCCTCTACTCTCTTTTAGACAAATATTAAACAACTTCACCAGCCAGTCCACTATCACTGTACCTTCATTTTTTAGACACTCCACATGACACCCATCCCACCTAGGTTCCTTCCCTGCTCTCATCATTTCAATAACTGTTTTCACCTCACTTTTCCTTATTTCTCCTCCATTGTCCTCATTTATCACTGGCATTTTCTAGCACTTCCTGCTGCAACTTCCTTTCCCTTCCTATCCTCCTTCACATTTAGCAACTCCCTAAAACATTCTGCCCATCTTTCTCTTACTGCCGTCTCTTCCATTATCATCTCTTCATCTGCACCATTTACCTTTTCTTTTCTACTTGATTCGCCTCCTCTTCCTCTCTTAATTTCCTTCAGATAATAATGATAATAGCAATAATAATAATAATGATGATTAAAATAGTGTGTGTATGTCTGTTCTTTTATCGTTACAAAGAGGTGGCCCACTCAAAGAGATAAGGGGCTGTATAAAACAGCATACACTGTGGAAAATCTTTGTTGATCGAAAATAAATTCATTAAGGTCCATAAATGCTATCATAGTATGATTACCTGGAAGGATTACAATGAGATTGCAGAAGAGAGCAGGAAAAAATATGTAAATGCGATGGCATATGTTCGCTTCAAAACCTAATGAGATGTCATAGGATTACTCAAATAACTTTTCATACTTTTTTCATAACTTTTCATAACTTTTTCATAACTTTTCATGTCCCTCGGAGAGAATGGTATATATATCACTACACTAAGAAAAAATGATTAGTAGATCAAGCACATTGATAACAAAAATGAAGTTCTGAAATTTGAATATATGCTTAAGCTAGTTAAGTATGTGCTTTTGAAATAATTAAAAAATTAAATTAGGATGAGTTATTATGCTAGAATTATATCTACATAGATTGTATTACTTTGTTAGTTTACATTTGTGCTGAATCAAGGCAGTTATCTAAATAAGAAAAGCCATTAACATATATGGGAAACAGGAAACCAGTTATAGTGGGATGGATAGTCAGATAGTTAAATGTGTACCTAAAAAGTGTTCCAGTAGAATGAATGAGCCTATTTCTGTATGTATGTATGTATATATATATGTATATATACATATATATATAATATATATATATATGTATATATATATATGTATATATATGTATATATATATACATATATATATATATATATATATATATATATATATATATATATATATATATATATATATATATATATATATATGGGTCAGAAGCAGTGACTCAAGATACAGCACATCCACAGCAGGGCTGCTTTGTAGAAACGTTTCTTGTCAGTATTGTGACATTGGCTAAGAATATGAGTGGGGTATTTTAGATTTTCTCCAGTATTCCAGATAGTTCTAATTTCATCATAAAAAATCAAGATCTGAAATCCTGTAAGCTCTCAAGTACATGGAAATAAAAACTGATTTTTTTATATTGATATGGTGATTAAAATAAAAATGAACATATAAGAGAATGTTGGTAGGTTTTCTATAGACTTTTGATTTCAGAATAACGTTATCTCTAATTATTTCAACATCCAAAACAAGCAAGCTGTTGTTATTTTCTATTTCAAGAGTGAGGTTAATGGAGGGTACAAATGAATTTAGATTAATAGGGAAATAATCAGTAGCTAGGTTATTAGAACAGAAACACAAAACATCGACTACATATCTGAACCAAATAACTTTTTCATCTTTAATAGTTGGTAATAATTTGTTTCTTCAAAATATTCCATATAGATGCTAGCTAAAACCGGTGAAAGAGGATTTCCCATAGCTATCCCGAAGGTCTGTATGTAATATTTCTCCTCAAAGACAAAAGGAGAATTATTTACACACAGAATTATTAATTTTACCAAATGTTTACAAGGGATACCATCAATACTGCAACCTAGAATATTTGGAAGAAAGGTTAAAACATCTTGAATTGGGACATGAGTGAAGAGCCCAATAACATCGAAACTGACTAAATTGTAAAGATAGTCAATATTAAGAGTTTAACCTTTTTAATCAAGTCTTCACTATTTTGAATAAAGAAGCTAGAAATAGTACTTACAAAGAGAGAAAGCGTTGTCACAAGCCACTTAGAAAGTTTATAGCTTACAGAGCCTACAGAACTGATGATGGGCCTAACGGTTTTTGTTTGGTTTGTGAGTTTTAATAAGCCCATAGAAATAAGGAGTTGAAGGATTTTGCGTTGAAAAATATTTAATCAAATCTTCTCTACATTTATGTAATTTCTTTAGTGCTTTATGAAAAGTCTTATTTTACGTGTCACTAGGATCTTTGTTAAGTTCATAATAAGGGTTTTTGTCTTGTAAGTGATCAATTATTTTTTTATCATAATCAATTTTATCCATTATGATAAAGGTGCTGCTTTTATCAGCTTCAGTGATACGTAGAGAAGTGTCTTCCTTTAAAGTTAATATGGCTTTAACAAGTCTTTTTGGCAATGTATTATCTTTACAATTAAACATAGAACCATAAATTAAACCCCTAATCATACCACTGTTTTCATTTCAATGTTTTTCAAATTTAAAAAGAGACATCTCAATCTCCAAATTTACTGATGATACAAAACTGCGCGGAATGGTAAATGATCACTTAAATCAAAAAGATTTACATAAATTATAGTAATGGTCTGAAAAGTGGCTAATGAAATTTGACACAAGTAAATGCAAGGTTATGCACATAGGTAAAAATAACAGTAAGTATGATTAGTTATTTGGAAATTTATTAACAAAAGTGGAGAGTGAAAAGGATCTCGACGTAATTATCAGTAACGATCTGAAATTATCTAAGTAGTGTATTTTAGCCTCTGCAAAACCAAAGAAGATTCTAGGACTGATTACGCGATCTTTTGACTTCAAAAGTCCATCTCTCATTAACAAGCTATATAAATCGTTAGATCGTCCAAATTTGGAATATGCTGTTTCCGTATGGTCACCGAATCTCATTAAAAACATTGACAGGTTAGAAAAAGCATAATAGCGAGCCACAAAACTGATTCCAAATATCAAAAATAAATCATACGATAATCAACTTAAACATATGAATCTGCTTCCCCTAAAAAAACGTAGACTCAGAGGTGGGTGACTTGATACAGGCCTTTAAGATTCTAAAGGGAATTGACAACATCAAAAAGTGACAACATTTTCACACTGAATGAGAATCCGACAAGAAATAATGGTCTCAAATTGTCTGGAAATAGATTTGATTTGGAAGTAGGTAGAAGCAACTTCACCAACCGTGTAGTTAATGAATGGAATAAACTCCCTGCAGAGGCAGTGCAATGTAGTTCAGTTCGAAGCTTTAAGATTTGTTTAGATAAGCACCTAAGCAAGGTTCTGTAATGACTGTCATTTATTTTATATTATTTGTTTACTTGTTTGTTATTATGTGTCTGTTTGGTTTTCATTTATTTTTGTTAATTGTAAATTTATTATTATTTACTATTTACCTGTTTGTTTATTATTCAACTACACCTATGGATTTATCTATTCTATTTGTTATTATTTATATTGTTATCATTTTTATCTATTTTTTTTTATCTTTATAATTTTTTCCGTATCCGACCTAGTTATGGACCAAAAGGTCTCTTGTCGGCATGCTCCGCCTTTGTAATCCTTTGTAATATAAGATTTTGTTGGCTTTTCAGAAGAGTATCCTGGAACTGTTCCCTGTAACACAGAAATGTGACATGAAAACGTTACATGAAATTTGCTGAAAGAGAGAAGGAACTGTCAATCCGGAACTGAGTGGCGAATACTTCGATGGATGAAGAAGCATATTGAGGTTTTCCTTTAATACAACATTCAACTAATGATTTCAGCACAGGCTAAACCTCCAAGGAAAAATTAACCTAGACCTATTACAGTCTAATGTGGTCAATGGTAGTGCAATGGAAAGGCTTTATTAAGTTTTACCGGAAGAATACCGATTTACAAAAAAAAAAGTCAGAACAAAAATATTACTAATTGCAGTGGGATAATTAGATAAAGTCAATACTAGAATCCTCAAATTAGGTGACATAGTCATTTGGGTGACATGATTGTAACACTACATGGTAGGATGTTGGTAATAGAATATGTATATAGCATGAGGCGTTGAGAAAATAATAGAATTAAACCGTTGCCCCTGGTCTCTCTTGCAGGAGAACCGCCAACGCCCACCGGATTGGCTCATAAGTCACTCAAGGAAGAAATATTGTGTTGTTGTCTAGGTATAACTAGTGTGGGATGAGATCTTCAGTGTCTGCGTGATGGCTGTATGTGAAGCAGATTGTTTCTGAAGCCAGGTCTGTTCTGTGCTGGAACTTAGTGTTGGGTGGTGACCTAAACGTAGCCATACCAGTGTGGTTCTTGCTTTTCTTGGGAGTTTTTTTTTTTTTTTTTTTTTTTAATGGGGCTGATGTCTGGATTTTTGGGGTCAGTCTTGAAGAGATTTTGTAATCTGAGTGTGAGTGTGTTTTTAAGTGAATGTGATA
>NC_134813.1:16815194-16820194 GCF_046742065.1 Oratosquilla oratoria
CCAACTACTTTGATTTCTGTTAAAGTTTATATGTCACACATATGTTGTGCTGGAAAGCCCACGGCAAGATAAGCGTAGTCACAGGCTCAACCGTCACCTCTGCCCTATAGGCTTGGACTGTTGGAACAGGTAAACAGTCACCAGTGAGCAATGGACAGGAGTGAGGGATTCGAACCCACAACCATAGGAATGTGAAACCAGCCCTCTTCACACTAGGCCACCAGCGCGCATGAGAGATGCACAAGTTATATTTCGCAATATTTATGAGTATAATTTGGCCATTCATTTCGCAATGGACAACCTTGAAGCATTAGCCACACAGAATTCAATGAAGGATAAAAAAATAAATAGAAATAAAAATAAAAATCTCGTGTAGACTTGGAAAAGACCCGATTCATTCATTCATTATTGAATATCTGGATATCCAGATACTCAATGTCGAATCATTACATTAGGAATGTAACCAGATATAGTAACTCGTAGATTCAAATAACTCTGTTACCACTATGCAGTCATTTACTGAGAAGTGTTTCCTTTATTTGCTGTATATATTAAAGAAAATAATGGGTAAATTACTGAAAGAATACCAAAACATTTTGCATAATAGTGGTTTCACGCAGCTGATTTTTGCCACAATGAAATAGCCCAGTGGATACCGTGTCGAACTCATAAGCAGGTGGTAGTGAGACCGATTCCCAGTGCCCACTGCGGGCTTCTTGCGTTGGTTCCCGACAGCCCTGGCCAGGTGGGGAGGCGACCCAACGTCGGCCTAAAGCAGCGTTTCTTCACCAGGGTTGCCCGGAACCCTAAGGTTCCGTAAAAGGTTCCTAAAGGTTCCGCGAGAACAAGTGAGATAAGCTAATGCACTTTTGATTTTTTATTTAATTTCATATACGTAATATGATTAAACACGCACGACATATTCTTGGTTATTGTAATAATGTAATATAGACATCATCCTATCTAACCTATTATTACGATGAAAATAAAATGAGAAAGATATGGTACTTTTTTTTTTTTTTTTTTTTTTTGGGCAGGGGTTCCTTGAGACATGCAATTTATCTTAAAGGTTACACAAGGATGAAAAGGTTGAGAAACACTGCTCTAAAGAAATCAGCGACTGACCGCAACTGACACTTCGTGAATAAGAAAACTCTACTACGATATCCATTGGATATCGGTAACTGTTATTTGTTCTGTATGCGCTGGCGGCTTAATCGGAAGAGTGCTGCTCTCACATTCGCTTCGTTATGGGTTCGAATCCCACCCTTCTCTCTGATTCCCAGCAGTGGTTGTTACCTGTTCCAATAGCCCAAAACCATGGGACAAAGGTGATGGTTTTGGCCACAGCTATTCAGCGCCTCCTGGTGTACATCCCTTGTCACTTTCTATTTGTACTGTACCAACTCTCCTAAATGTGACGGCACACTAGGCTAGCATGCTACTTGGTTTGAGTAGCAACGACTTCGATTATAATATCTCAAAAATGTGTCTAACATTCGTTTTCTGGGTTTAACTTCTCTTAGTTTGAAAATCCATGTGAACAAGTTGTATAGACACGGTAAAGGAAACATGGACTGGAGGTGAAGCTTTTATTCCTGACGTTTCGTCTATTGACTTTCTCAAAGGAATGAGCATACTAGATACATAAACTATATAAACTCTGTATGTATCTAGTATGCTCATTCCTTTGAGAAAGTCGATAGACGAAATGTCAGGAATAAAAGCTTCACCTCCAGTCCATGTTTCCTTTCTCTTAGTTTATCATTCAGCTTCTCACTGCATGACACTAGAGTAATTTGACATTTGGAAGAAGAAAAAAATCGTAACCGAAGTTATTTCTACTCAAACGAAGTAACATAAGCATGTAGCATGCTAGCGAAAAATGGCTAGCGTGCTGCCAACTTATGGAGCACCTGCTAAATATAACGGCCTCGGCTCCAGCTGAGCACCTGTCTGCTTAAACTCTCACTATGTTAATTATTGACACCTGTTCTGCGAGGAATCCAGAATATAAACCGCCATCCCTTTCAAGGAAACGCAACTCTTAAAAAAGTCGATTCTACAAGTCCAGTTTATAAAAGTGACATTCAAATCGCCGGGCTGCTATGCGCTACCTGTGGCTTCATTAGAATAGGAAAATGTCAATTATTTCAAAGTTACGGTCTGTGATAACAGTTCTTACTGTTCTAGATGTGGTATGATTACAATATTAATACCTGTTGTAGAAATATGGTACACAGTGTAGCACCTTCAGTGCGGGGCTATAATTTACAGGTTTTATTTTGGATAAAAGATTTTATCCAGCCTAGATATAGTCATTGCGGCGAAAGAATTACTTTATTTTTCTGTTTAACGCCTGGAACTGGTAAGTTCTACTTGACCTGGAAGTTTGAAAATATAATCAAAGTTGACAGCTTGGGGCACAGTTGAGCTCTTACTGCCGTGAGCTAATGACCTTGTTTTTTATCTTCTCGCTATAAATTTGATTGTACAAGTAAGTGGAACGATATCAACTGTTAGGATATGTTACATGTACAAGGATATAGTAATTATGTCAAAGATGATGTAAAGATACTTTCAAGGTAAAACACACTGTCTGATATTGTCGATTTATAAGCTTGTTTTAGCAGCCACCAGGATTTTTTTTTTTTTTTTTCGGAGAAATTCTCTTGCTCAAGGAAATAACTAAATCACTGGGTGGTTTTATCCAGGTAAGGAAAACACCCTTTTCAGCTGAAGAAACTCGATAGTATCAGAACTCTTCACCAAGAGAACTCAAATGTATCCCGAAAGCGTCTCACATATGAATGGCATGCCTGAAGTTGTTATCCACTAGAAGAAAACACCCTTTTCAGCTGAAGAAACTCGATAGTATCAGAACTCTTCACCAAGAGAACTCAAATGTAGCCCCGAAAGCGTCTCACATATGAATGGCATGCCTGAAGTTGTTAACCACTAGAGCAAACTAAGGTTTGACGGAGTCGGAAGGACTGAACCTAGCCATGACCTTTAGGAAGTATTCGTGTGACTAACCTTAGCACTCCTTCAGGGTCAGACAACGATGAAAAAAGAAATTATCCAATGTTACTCTTTCCGTCTTACTTGACCATGGCATTGCAGCTCCACTGACTTTACGAAAAAGGTAACCTTGTGGTCAATCAACAACATTTGTAAAAACAAGGAAATGAAGAGATTATAAGGATTCAAATTTGGTTTAACTGCACTGAAATATATGTGGAAAAGCGTAGCTATAAAGGTGGCTATCCATATTGTCATTCAATAGATATTTGGAAAAGGGGGAGGCATGATATTGATCTAGAGTTATAGATAGGTGCAGCTTAAAAATACAAGAAAAATGCATCTACTGTATAAGTAGATTGCTCAGAACGCCCACATATAGCCTACATAACACACAGACACACAAACGGACGCACACACACACAAACACACGCGTGCGCGCACGCAAAACAAACTAAATCTACAAAGGCGTGGGGAAACAAGAAACCCAATGTTGTTACGGGTTGGGCACCCGTGTAGGGTCCGCAATCTGTGAAATATAAAAATCGACAAAAATGCTAATGGGAGAAAATATAAGTAAATTATAAATTCCTAGATAGGTTGTTCGATATAATAGAATACCCGAATGGGGGATATGATACTGGTTGAATATAATAAAAACATAAGTGAAAGTAAAAATTTGTAGCTGTAAGAAAGAAAAAACTAGCCACGGAGTTGACCAAATTGACATTTGTTCAAGATATCACATAGGCAAGGCAAAAATAGAAAAGATGCTAGAGCAAAAATAAACAAGAAAGTCATGCAAGTAAGGAATCTGGAAATTTAAGTAAATAAATTGTTTTCATCACGAGTAAAAGAAGTGGTAATTGGAATGCCAACTTAACAAAGTAAGCCAACTTAACTGTAACCAAAAACTGAAATAGAACAAACAAAATATAGAAATCAAAATCAAAAGAGTATAAGGTCAAGATGAATTAATATATGTATATATAAATACAATAATAAAAGACCAAAAAGTATTGAAGAAAATTAAGGTAGAATGAAATAAAATTTGACGAGATCAAGAACGGGAGAGGAAGAACACAAAAATGCAGAAAAATTAGTAGAGAAACGCTGCTTAGAAATTTAGTTGACAAAAATGTCATAGTTTCAGGATTGTTTTCACGAGAGTAGTAGAACCTATGTTAAAATCCAAAATAGAGAGAGTGAATGGTTTAAGGTAAAGGTGTGATTTCGCCAGGAATGTGTTATGTCGCCTTGGCTGTTCAATTTATATATAGATGGGGTGGTGTGAAAGGTAAACACAAAGGTAATAGGTCGGGGATTGGAGATGGTTAAAGGAAATAGAGAAAAGTGAGAGATAAGCCAGCTGACGACACTGCGCTTGTGGCAGGATCATATGAGGGTTTGAGGAAGTTAGTGACAGAGTTTGGGAAGGAAGTTGAAGATAAATGTAGGTAAAAGTAGGATGATGAGATGTACAAGGGGAGAAAGTGGCAGCAGACAGGAAGTGAGTATCAAGGGAGATAGACTGGAGGAAGTGGATAATTTTAGATACTTGGGTGCAAATGTGGTGGGTAAGGGAGGAGTGGAGGTGGAGGTAGAATGTAGATTGAGAGGAGCAAGTAAACGCCTTGGGGGATTAAAAAGTCTAAAGAGAAATACACATTTGGGAATGGATGCTAAGAGGAGATTGTATGACAGCACTGCATGGGGGCAGAAATATGGAACATAAGAGAGGAAGAGAGGAGGAGTTTGAATGTGTTTGAGATGAGGTGCTTGAGAAGTATGAGAGGAGTTAATAGGCTGGATAAAGTGAGAAACGGGGAGGTGAGGAGGAGAACGGGAGTGGAAAGGGACTTGGGAGATAGGGTTGATGTAAGAGTATTAGGATGATTTGGACACATGGTAAGAATGAGTGAAGAAAGATTAGTAAAAGAGGTGTGGAAAGCAGAGGTGGAAGATGTGAGGATGAGGGA
>NC_134813.1:16825194-16852536 GCF_046742065.1 Oratosquilla oratoria
GGTCCATGCCCTTTGCCACCTATGATCCCCATCCATAAAATTACCTAACCTTCTTTTAAAACAACCAATAGTTTACGTTCCACTGAAGGGGACCACTCATTCCTTCATTTTGACTGCCAACAGGCTCATTTACCTAGCTTTGTGTGACTTCTATTATAAATAAGTGACTGAATATCTGTCCATCTAATCTGACTTTCGCAAGAGTATTCTAATAAGCTATTTATGAACTCTTCAGTACCAATGAAATAGTGAAGATATGGCACATAAGGCAGTGTGTGTGTGTGTGTGTGTGTGTGTGTGTGTGTGTGTGTGTGTGTGTGTGTGTGTGTGTGTGTGTGTGTGTGTGTGTGTGTGTGTGTGTGTGTGTGTGTGTGTGTGTGTGTGTGTGTGTGTGTGTGTGTGTGTGTGTGTGTGTGTGTTAATTGTTATGTGGGTATGAGGAGAGAAACAGACGGCTCACTAAGCAGAAGAACGCATATATACCCAGAGAGGCAGATATGCGTTCAGACAAATGAAGTGAGGCATAGCGACAAACACACAAAATTTATAGTTTTAAGGAGAAAATTTATTCTAAACTTTTGATCGTGTCCAATTCTTACTCTATCATCCTTGAGACAATACCCTCATGGCCACCTGTCCGATCCAGTGGCTCAAAGGGATCGAACCACGACTCCTGTTACAGAGGGAAGGGAGGCTTGACCTTGACCATCCGTTCTTCCCTTCCGTCTTACCCTTTCCCCTCCGTCGATTCTCTACTACCGCCTCAACCGCCCTCGCCGCCGCCACCGCCGCCGCCGCAGCCGCCGCCGCACCTGGCCCTGACCATCCAGAAGCCTTTCCTTTTCTCGGCTGGAGCAGACAAGCATCCTTCCCGGGAGTCCGTGGGCTTGACAGGCGCTCTCGCTCCTTCTCCTTCCCACGTGTGCTGGAAATTCCTTTTCTTCAGTGCCGAGGCTGCTCATTTGCAAAGTTCGGCGAGCCTTAGAGTGCCACGGCGTGAGAGGCTAATTATACACGCGCGTGTGCACGTGTCTATTGTCACATAAATAAAAAGACTCAAATTCATTTTTCCTTTCATTTAGGTTTATTGTTGATTTAATGAATTTTACACAAACCCATTGTCTAAAAAGACCTGTGTGACCTCTGTAAAGTTGCTGTATATAGGATCGCTTGGTGATTTCTGTTCATATGCATGGTCTTGTTTACATTTGAAAACCTATGGCATCTAAGCAAAGCATTAAGCTGGTACAGTATAATATATTCATTATTAAGTATTTGCGTGACCTTGGTACTCGTGCTATACCTATAGAACAATTATTCAAACGATATATCCGTGAACGTAAAAGTAGTGTGTTACTATACGTATAGAACAATTATTCAAACGATATATCCGTGAACGTAAAAGTACTGTGTTACTCTATCTAAAGAACAATTATTCAAACGATATATCTGTGAACGTAAAAGTACGTCGTTACTATACCTATAGAACAATTATTCAAACGATATATCCGTGAACGTAAAAGTAGTGTGTTACTATACCTATAGAACAATTACTCAAACGATATATCCGTGAACGTAAAAGTACGGCGTTACTATACCTAAAGAACAATTATTCAAACGATATACCCTTGAACGTAAAAGTACTGAGTTACTATACGTATAGAACAATTATTCAAACGCTATATCCGTGAACGTAAAAGTACGTCGTTACTATACGTATAGAACAATTATTCAAACGATATATCCGTGAACGTAAAAGTACTGTGTTACTCTATCTAAAGAACAATTATTCAAACGATATATCTGTGAACGTAAGAGTACTGTGTTAATATACCTAAAGAACAATTATTCAAACGATATACCCTTGAACGTAAAAGTACTGAGTTACTATACGTATAGAACAATTATTCAAACGCTATATCCGTGAACGTAAAAGTACGTCGTTACTATACCTATAGAACAATTATTCAAACGATATACCCTTGAACGTAAAAGTACTGAGTTACTATACCTATAGAACAATTATTCAAACGATATATCCGTGAACGTAAAAGTACTGTGTTGCTATACCTAAAGAACAATTATTCAATCGATATATCCGTGAACGTAAAAGTACGGCGTTACTATACCTATAGAACAATTATTCAAACGATATACCCTTGAACGTAAAAGTACTGAGTTACTCTATCTAAAAAACAATTATTCAAACGATATATCTGTGAACGTAAGAGTACTGTGTTAATATACCTAGTACCACTAAACAACCACTGTCTGTGAAACATATGTGTGAGGATTGTATTCCCAGTGCTGTACAAAATATTCTAAAATAAACTTTTTGCACAGATGATGTGCGTGACCTTGGCAAAGTCTTCTTGTGTTATAGAGCATAATTTCCCCCAATTCACGAGGCGTAAAGAGAACAGCAAATGGGTACAGAGGTGTGGTCTGCCTTCACCTTCCTCGAAAAACCCTGTTTCCATTTGACGTCAAGAGAAATGCTTCCCAAGGTGTCGTTCCCTCACCTTGAAGTCCTCTTGTGTAAATACTAATCGGGGACTCACATGATGTCATGTTCAACAAGATGAGGTTTTCTCTGAACCCACTTGACACCAATGCGGTGTAACATTAACCTGTAATCCGAATACTTTTACTTGGATTTTTTTTTTTTTTATCTCTCTCTCTGACTGTCGTCGGGGTCCTTAGGAAACTCCGAATGATTCGTAGAGTTAAATATATTTCGAATAACCTTTCCACAGGGATTTAGGCCAAATATGCTTTACCTAAAGCTATTCCTTCCAGATGAGAGAAAATCCGCTACAAAGCTCTACTAGTGTGCATTTTGGTGGTTATGAATCTATGCCAGCAGTCGCGTAGTTGCGGCCGAAGCCGTCACCTTTGCCCTATTATGCGCTTGAACCGTTTGGGGAGGTCATAGTCAGTGATACTGGGAATCGGAGGATCAGCTTTTTAATAAAGAAAAAAAGATATTCCACCTCAACTATTCATTAATTTGTTAATGTCCATTAAAAGGGATGCGTCACACTAAAAAATTTATGTTTTAAACGATATCTTTTGTCAGTTTGGAAGAACCTCTGTTCGGTAAAGGATTAAGGTCCACTGAACCTTTAATGGAGGATTTAATCCTTTCATTGCGCTTTACGACTTCGCGTTTATTTTTTGCTCTCCGTGGAATTTTTTTTAACACATCCCAAATCAAACTCATTTAACCATTCACTACGTTTACAATCTTACTATCTAATTTTCTTGCCGAGTGGGTTAGAGCGTTGCTATGTGCGACGGAGATCGAGATAACGGTTGTTGGAACTCGCCGCTAGCGAGTTGGACCAAGGGCATGGTTAATTAATTTCCAGGCTACAAAGTCCTCTGTAAGAAACACCGTCCCAGTCTCCTGATTGAAGGGAGTTTGTGACGTTAAACAGAATCATCATTTAACTCAGTTGCCCTTAAGTAATTTCATTCAACTGAGAAAATCTCCTTTGCAAAAGGGTTAAGATATTTGTAATGGTTAAAACCAGCCTTAGTTACTTTAGTAAGAAGGAAAGGAATCCAACTCAAGTGCAAGAACAATATTTATGGTCCAGAAGCTTGTAATGAAATTCTAACTCAGAATAGATTTGACCAGACTACTTTAGAGAGTAGTAACTAGAGACACTAGAATATACTTTTATGAAGTTCTATTACTCAGGGTAGAGACTATGCGCGTGACAAAAAATATTGTGGAAACCTTTTCTTTTACCAAGTACAATAAAGAAATAAATAAACAAATATACAACTAACAAACTAACGACAATGTACACATTCGATGATTTACTGCACAACTTTTGTCATGCATCTGTCAGACAATTTAATTCACGTGATGGACGGTCATTGGAGTTAAGGAATTAAAATTACTTCCATTCATCATTTCAGTTCGGTGGGGTGCCAGATACACACACACACACACACACACACACACACACACACACACACACACATATATAGATATATATATATATATATATATATATATATATATATACATATATATATACACATATATATATATATATATATATATGTATATATATATATATATATATATATATATATATATCAACCACAATACACTTTAATTCTAAACCATCAACATCGAGAGACTCGAGGAGGCCAACATGCAGAAATTGAAATGTGGTAGAGCCAAGGACTCGAACTTGTGCTAGCACATGACTAGTGTTAGCGACTTAACCGATTGTGCCATCAAGAAATGTATATATATATATATATTATATATATATATATACATATATGTATATATATACATAAGTTTTTTAACAACATGAGTTTCATCTAGCATGGGAATTGGAGCGCCTCGTAAGAAATTTGAAGAAGGACTCAGCCCGGATAACGCCAGTCGAATTCGGTCGTAACGAGAGAGGCCTCTATAATGGTTTGAGTTGACATTTTTATAATCGTTCAGTGTTTACCAACCAGTGAACCGCGGACCACCAAGATTCCCAGAAACCTACTGAGGGGCTCGAAGTATATACTCGTACACCAATTTCTTTCCTGTTATTTTTTCGATATGTTTGAACAGTGAAAACAATCTGATATGAAGCACCAATTACCATGAAAAGAATTTTTTTTTTGTTAACAATTCTTATATACAAATGTGAAATGACTATGGCATATCTAATTCCGTTTTCAGGGATCCCCTGAATGTATAATCCGACGTAAGGGATTCACGAAGCTTCAATGGTTGAGAACCACTGGATTACATTATGTCGATTAGCCTTTTTAGTGAGTTTCATTGTGAATATGAGGTACTTGAGAACTAATTTCATTCATTTATTTATTCATTCATTTATTCATTTATTTACTCGCTTAGTTATTTATTTTATTTATTTATTTATTTATTTATTTATCTACTTTTTTATTTATTTATGTATTACTTATTTATTTATTTATTTATTCATTCATTTATTTATCTATTTATTTATTTATTTATTTATTTATTTATTTATTTATTTATTTATTTATTTATCTATTTATTCATTTATCTTTTTATTTATTTATTTTAATTCTGTCTGATGCCAGGCAATATATGATCTTGTTTATGCTGGTTTCAAAGAGGATATTGGAATAAAACTTCAACAATCAAATTAAAAAGAAGTTGAACTAAAACCCATATTTGAGGTACTTGATTTTTTTTTTTTTTTTTTTTTTTTTTTTTTTAATTCTGCCTGATGCCAGGCAAACTATGATCCTGTTTATGTTTGTGTCAAAGAGGATATCGAAATAAAATTTCCACAGACAACCAAACTAAAAGGAGTTTAACTGAAACCCATATTTACTAGTTAACCTCTTTACTAGCACCTGAGTTACTCGTATACTAGACAACACTACATCGCGTTATCAGCTCGTTACCGTCTAATGGTTCGTTTTACACGATGCGATTGAATATTAGCCTTCCACCATAGCCAATGACGGGTGACGCGCAACTTAACTCCCTTCTGACATCATATTTGATTAAACGCGTCGGCTGTAGGTTTGGTTAGAATTATCAGCCTCGTATTTTGTAGCTCGAAGCAAAACAACTTCATTAATAAACAATGAACGATCATTGTTGAGTGATAATAGTACCCATAAAAACGTACCTTAAAAAAAAAAGAAACATTAAGGGTCTAGTTCCGAGTTTTATCCCTGACCAGACAAGTAACTTATTTCGGAACTAGACTCTGAACGATCGTTGTTGAGCGATAATCGTACCCAGAAAAACATACCTTAAAAAAATAAAATAAAATATAATAGAAAATAAAAAATGAAAAAATAAGATTGGGCAACATTAAGGGTCTCGTTCCGAGTTTTATCCCTGACCAGACAAGTCAATTATTTCGAACCTAGACCCGTGTCTTCTTCATTCAACGTCCTCAGCTTGTCACAATGTTTTAATATCAGAAAGCGAAAAAAAATCTAAATGTTGTCATGGCAACGTCCAGACCTGTGCCTTCTCCTTAAGTTGTTGAATTTGAAATTTTTACTATCAAGATTTATGAACAGAGTGAATTAAGATGGAATAGTTTTCATCTCAGACGATGGTTGCGTTACCTTCTGCTTTTCAAAATCGTTTGAATACAAGACGAGAATTCATCAAGATAACAGCCACTACCACTGCATTAAAATACATTTTTTTCTTACTTTAGATAGCAAAAAGAATAAATAAATAAATAAATAAATAGATAATAGTAAAATAAAACATTATTGATTTTTTCTCTTGACTTTAAGGTAATGTCCTCTAAACCAAATCAAATCATCTGGAGTTAGACTTAATGAAAGATTATTCCAACACTTTGAACGAGCTCCTAAATTTTTTTTTTTTTTTTTTTTTTTTTTTGTCTTCTGGCTACTTGTAGACGATTGATAATCAGCTTCCTCTATTCATTAGCCCTTTAGCTACACGGGGCTAGGGGACGTCGGCGGGGGGGGGGGGGGTCAGGTTTGGTCAATTCAAATAGAATTGCCTGGTGTCAGCATGAAGAAATATAAAGCTGTTATGCCTTTTTCTTTTTGGCTACCTCCCATGTATGGGAAAAAAGCCTTTGGTATATTTATATATGTATGTATGTATGTATGTATGTATGTATGTATGTATGTATGTATGTATGTATGTATGTATGTATGTATGTATGTATGTATGTATGTATGTATGTATGTATGTATGTATGTATATGTATGTATGTATGTATGTATGTATGTATGTATGTATGTATGTATGTATGTATGTATGTATGTATGTATGTATGTATGTATGTATGTATGTATGTATGTATGTATGTATGTATGTATGTATGTATGTATGTATTAGCAGTGGCTGGCTTATCTTGATGTAGCCTTTTGATGGTCTGTTTTACTATTTAGTATTTTTTCTGAACAATTTTATTCAGGTCGGAGATTGCCTTCTGCCCGTCAAAGCCTCCATTGCCACGAAAGCGTTCTTTCAACTGAATGAAGTCGCCAGTCATTAAATCAAAGAAAATCTTTAGACAAATTTAGTTTTTAAAATCGAAAGAGGCAAGAACTGGTTTACCAATAGATTGGTTAACGAATGGAATAGACTTAGTAACCATGTAGTTAGTGAGCGCCGAAATAATTTTATGATTTAAGAGAAGAATAGACAACTTTATGAATAGGAATGACAGGTGGTAAGGAACATGGAAGTACCTAATACAGGTCTTATGGTCTCCTACAGTCTTCTCCATTCTTATATTAATTATACTGTACTGAAATATTCCTTGCTAATAGATCCAGATAATCCAGTGATTTCTTCCAGTGATTCTCCGTGTGTATATTTCTTATTGTGAATTTAATCTTAAATACATGTACCTGTACATTGTTAAACTCACCTTAACCAAACAGCTACCGAAATTTGGTATGTACCCAGCTATCCTTATACCAGGGGCAAAGGTGACTGATTTAGTCAAAGATCAAAATGTTTCATGGCGTAAGTAATCTCTCTGAGACAGCAAGAAAATATAGTAATAAAGCCACATTGCTATTCATGGTCTTAAGACGAGATAGGCTTAACTTCTGGTTTGAAGAGGCCACTCCCCCAAGTGTCTGGTGGAAGCAAGAATAAGTAGTAAAGTACAATGAATACCAAACGCTCACACATTTTCTTGTTAGGATATATTTACTTTGTATATATATATTCGCATCATTGATAGAGGTCACACGAAATTCATTGAAGTATGAAGTCCCAGTGTATTCTAAAAGAATTGCCAATTGTGAGGCTTCTTGTATATGATGAGTCTCGCTTTCACCTTGCAACGGCTGTTAGTATTCTCCACTTGTCCAGGTATCCTTGCACACATGGCGAAGGTGTGAATTTAAATGAAGCTAAAATGGATGAAAAGAAGAACATGTGAGGAGCCAGGAAGCGCGTAGCTACGGCCGAAGCCGTTACCTTCGGCCGTCGGGCCAGGTAACAATCACTGCTGGGAATTGGAGAGGAGTGCGGGATTCGAACCCGTAACTAAGAGAATGAGAAACCGGCACGCTTCCGATTGCGTCACCAGAAGTTATACAAATGTGTCCTGGTACGCTGGACTTTGTTGTCACGGGATTGTGTTTACACAACTCCATCTCCAACGACTGCTGGTGATTGTCACTTGCCCCTTTACACCAGAATACTTGAGCAAAGATGATGGCTTAGACCCTCATCACACTATTGCGAATTGGAACAACTAGAAGAAAAAATTGCCTATTATATTCTAGATTTCGAACATTTCAACAACGTTCCCAGCATTCGTATATGTTTAACTTATCTTATTTCGCCGTTCTGTTTCTCAATATATGACACGAAAGCAATTTGACATTTGAAGATTCAAAAGACAAAGACAAACTTCAGTATTGTAACCAAAGTCGTCTCCATTAAATGAAACGCGACGCGCGACAGTATGAACCGACTTTGTACCACATCTTCACGTTTCCTCACCTAAATGATTGTGAGCTTGCGATGTTATTTCTGTCTTACATAAACATATCATTAGTATATGTTCTCTTCCAGGTTAATCCCCTTTAGCATCATGGCTCATTGTATAGATGAAGCTTTAAGGCATCACACAATGTAACTCGACTGAGGGGAGGGCAGACCGCGGCCTACATTGTGGAATATTGATGGATCGACAGCCTGTTCAGCCCAGGGCACGTTCATTAGTTACATAATGAACTCGCCTAGTGTGCGCCAACTTATTTATACAGTAGGTAACAGTAATGAATGGGTTATTCACTTGCAGAATTACAACCATCTACTGGTTTGAATAATAAAAAGAAAATGTTCGTATTGCATTGTCTATTTTTAGTAAGTTAAGTGGCAAAAATGTGATAAGAATATACATACATATGTACATACATACGTACATACATACGCACATACATACATACGCATATACATACATACATACATACATACATACATACATACATACATACATACATACATACATACATACATACATACATACGCACATACATACATACATACATACATACATACATACATACATACATACATACATACATATATACATACAGTACACACATACATACATACATACATACATACATACATACATACATACATACATACATACATACATACATACATACATACATACGTACATACATACATACATACATATATACATGCATGCATGCATATATACATAATTTGTAGATACACACGTACATACATAAACACAAATATATGAAAATGTACATGCACATACATTCACACACACACACACACACACACACACACACACACACACACACACACACACACACACACACACACACACACACACACACACACACACACACACACACACACACACACACACACACACACACACACACACACACACACACACACACACACAAACAGTTAGTCCCTTCATAACCTGATTATGACTTAACATAATGGTACTTATGCTAATTGAGGCCATCAACATTACGGTAGCTGAGGTAACCGAACACTCTTTCAAAGTCTTACAAACGAACATCCTAAAATGAAAAAGAAAAGGAAAAGAGAGAAGAAAAAAGACGACCTGTTAATGAATTGATATGTGGAAAATAAACTCACAAAAAACAAGACCAGATGTTTGCAAAAACAAACAGATGCTCACTCGAACGAGCTCAGGTGGAAGGTGCTCGAGCCGTCCATAGCAATCATTTTCAGTAATTAACTCCGGCGTTTATGTGGAAGACCACCGCTGTAGACGAGTGAGTTAAGCTCTAGGAGTTTCGAATTCGCTCTGCTCCGTTTCATATTGATACGAATCTCTTTTTACCATCGTTCACTGTAGTGTAAAATTATGTTATATTTTTGCCTGTAATTTTAGACATAAAAAAAAAATCAGGATATAGATATAATGTTAATGCAGGCTTTTGACATTTCTTGGGATCTTAAGATTCCTATGTGCAAAAATAGAATGTAATAACGTAGACAGTCAATAAAGCCACTATTAACAACTGAAAATATATGACGAGCCTGACGTAAAGTGTGATAATCTTCCATGAAATATGTAACCAAGGTCATTAAGTAACTGCAAAAAACGGTGAGAGGTAAAACTTGTGCCAGGAGACTGTGGCCGAGATCTCTGTCACCGTTTCGCTCACATGCTTGAAGAATATGACCAAATGGCATTAATTGGTATAAACAAATAACGTACAGAATAACAGTGAGGCAGATCGTGATGCGCAGGTCATTGCTAGATATGTGAACAATGGGGGTTTCTCTGGACTACGCCAAAGGGCTCAAGTTAGGTCATAATTAGCATGGTCACTGAGCATGGTTACTGAAGATCAAACTGGAGCGTTCGTAAATGCGAGGCGGGTTTGATGCCGAACGCGCCACAAAGGTATTAACCAGCACTTTTCCGAGTGTTTTGTATGTTTTATCATCTTGCTACCAGCAGACGATGGTAATCAAATAAATGGTAATATCTAACCTAAGGGGTTAAGCCATGAGTGTGTAAAACTCCAACAGTTAAGCCACATAATCTCCCAATGAAACAAATTCCACGCTATTGCTATCACCACCATCTACCATCATCATCACCTCAGCTCCACCTTCACCACCACCACTATCATCACCACAAACTCCACCATCACTACCATCACTTCAAACATCACTACAACTAATTCCACCAAGAATGGGAGGGCTGAGAATCAGACACCTACTAAATCTTGTCATTATAGAGCACCAAAACTCACTGAGACTCAATATCTCTGAAAAATAATAGTGTTACAAGATCAACAGAGTGAAGTCAACACGACTCGGTGGCGCAGTTGGTAGAGCGCTGAACTGCTACTATAGTGGCCCGAAGTTCTTGGTTCGAATCCTGCCCAGGGCCGAAATTATTTCGGTACCGCTGCGCTTCGGGTCGTTACTCTGACTCTCGTGTGTGTGTGTGTGTGTGTGTGTGTGTGTGTGTGTGTGTGTGTGTGTGTGTGTGTGTGTGTGTGTGTGTGTGTAAGGTCATAGCATTACCCATAGATCGGACCTACGAGCTCTGAGCTCTCTTCCAGGAGGGAAATAGCTGTCGATCACGAGTCCAACACGTGATCCAAAGACCAAGTGAATACAGATTAAATCTGAGGACTTTGACGGAATATCTCAAAGAACAGGGAAACGAGGCGGACCGAAGAACTTCCGACTCTGTTGGATCAGCTATCGAATGGCGTGAAAAGAAAGATAGACATGGCACAGGAAGAAGGGGAGTCCAACTGGTTGACGTCACTACCGATCAGGGTGAGGGGTTTCAATCTAAACAAAAAGGGAATTCACAGACGCCATTGCTTTAAGGTATGAATCGCCATTAGATGGACTATCTAATAGAGGTCACTGTAGTGTACCTTTCGATCATAATCATGCGATGACAATCAAACAGGGTGGATTTATATGCACGCGACACGACAAGGTAAGGAATCTCTCGGCCCAGATGCTTCGTGAGATTTGCAGGGAGATGGCAGTCGAACCAGTACTTATCCCTCTATGAGGAGAAAATGTCAGTCACCGCATGGTCAACACATCGGACGTAAGGCAAGTGAACGTCATTGGAAGAGATTTATAGACTTGGTTTTGATATACGAATGCTTTATCCAATGCCCACATGATACAGAGAGCCAAATGCCGAGGTGGCCCACTCCCGAAATGAGAATGGGAAGATCAAGATGCATGAGGAGCATATACAGAATGTGGATCAGGTCTTGTTCACTCTTGTAACATTGGCGACTTCAGGTTGGATGGGTCCAAAAGTAAAGGCATTCTTCGTTCGGCTTGCAGAGGTGATGTCGGAAAACAAACAACAACCAAAGAGCAGTGTTATGCCGTGGATGAAATATAGACTCATTTGCCTATGTCTGAGAGGTATCAGGTCCTCACTCCTTAACCAGCACACATACAGAACCTCAACTTTGAGCAGACTACACTAGAGAGTCGGATAAATGAAAATTTGTATTAAATGTAAGACAATAGAAATATAAAAGGGTGATCGACTGTAGTCATTGGTGGGAGTGAGGCAAATGAAAATGGTTCGTGTGGGATATAGAAAGGATTACAAAGGCCGATAGGAGACCTTTTGGTCCATATCTAGGTCGGATGCGAAAAAAATCATAATAATAATAAATGAATAAATAGAAAATATAATAATGTAAATAACAAATAAAATACATAAATAAATGCACAGGTATAGTTAAGTAATAAACAAACAGGTAAATAGTAAATAATAATAAATTGACATAAAACTAATAATAAATGAGAATCAAACAGACAAATGATAACAAAACAAAACAAATGATATAAAATAAATTATAATCATTACAGCATCTTCCTTAGGTGTTTATCTCAATGATTCTTAAAGCTTCTAACTGAACTACATTGCACTGCCTCTGCAGGAAGTTTATTCCATTCATTAACTACACGGTTGGTAAAGTTGTTTCTACCCATGTCCTTTTCACTTTCCCCATTCAGTTCGACAGGAATGGAGGTCGTGTTTTCTTACAAAAAAAATCTTACTTCTACTATTACAGCTACTAATGCTACTGTCTTTATACGAAAAGAAACGGTGTAACATGACCTCAATTCATACGGCATTATGTAGTATAAAAGGTAAGTTCTGTTTTTTACATACTTTATGCTCCATTCTTGCCGAAGATTACAAGCTTCTCTACTTTTTGATAATCTAAAGTTGTATTGCATAGGATTTCGCTATTCTGACAAAAAATCCTACTTGAAGAAGTTCACTGTCTTTGATCATTTTGGGGTAATGTGATTTGGTACCGTTCAAGCATACAAGAGTAGTCTTGTAAGTGAGTCTAATTTCCTCCAAGCCAGAACATTGCCCTTTGGTTGTTGCTTGACATCAGTTTTCTATTACTACTGCTATTGTAGCTACTACTTCTATTACTGGTACTACTACTATAACTCCTAACACTACTACTACAACTATTATTTACTATTACTAGCGTAAAATGTAAAGGAGGCAAAGAGGAGAGCAGATGTGAAATAGGGTAAGAGTATGACAGAAAATTTTGAAAGTAATAAAAAGATGTTTTGGAAAGAAATTAAGAGAGGAAAAGGAGGCGAATCAAGTAGAGAAGAAAAGGTAAAAGGTGCTGATGGAGAGATGATAATGGAAGAGAAGGCAGTAAGGGGAAGATGGGCAGAATATTTCAGGGAGTTGCTGAATGTGAAGGAGGATAGGGAGGGAAAGATAGCTGCAGTGGGAAATGCTAAGAAAATGAGAGTGATGAGTGAGGAAAATGGAGGAGAAATAAGGAAGGATGAGGTGAAGGCAGTTGTTAAGATGATGAAAGCAGGTAAGGCACCTGGTCTGGATGGATGCCATGCAGAATGTCTAAAAAAAGGAGGTACAGTGAAGGTGGACTGGCTGGTGAGGTTATTTAATGTTTGCTGGAGAGAGGGTAGAGTGCCGGAGGACTGGAGGAGTGCCTGTATAGTTCAACTTTACAAGGGAAAAGGGGACAAGTGGTGTGAATGTAGTAGTTTCAGAGGGATTAGCTTGTTAAGTGTAGTTGGGAAGGCTTATGGGAGGATCTTGATTGAGAGGATTAGGAGAGGAACAGAGGGAGTAATTGGTGAGGAACAGTGTGGATTTAAGACGGGTAGAGGTTGTGTAGATCAGATTTTTGTGGTAAGACAGATATGTGAGAAAGCTATAGGAAAGGGGTAGGATGTTTTTTGGGCTTTTGTGGATCTGGAAAAGGCTTACGACAGGGTAGACAGAAAGGCACTGTGGAGGTTTTGCGGATATATGGGATAGGAGGAAAGCTTCTAGGAGCTGTCAAGAGTTTTTATGAGAGTAGTAGAGCTTGTGTCAGGATTAGAAATGGAGAGAGTGAGTGGTTCGAGGTAAAGGTGGGACTTCGTCAAGGATGCGTTATGTCGCCCTGGCTGTTCAACTTATACATGGATGGGGTACTGCATGAGGTAAATGCAAGGGTAGTGGGTTAGGGATTGAAGATGGTTAAAGAAAATGGAGAAAAGTGGGAGGTGAGCCAGCTGTTGTTTGCGGACGACACTGCGCTTGTGGCAGGATCGGAGGAGGGACTGAGGAAGTTGGTGACAGAGTTTGGGAGAGTATGTGATAGAAGAAAGCTGAAGATAAATGTGGGTAAATGTAAGGTGATGAGATGTACAAGGGGTGAAAGTGGCAGTAGACTGGAAGTGAGCATTAAGGGAGAGCGACTGGAGGAAGTGAATAGTTTTAGATACTTGGGTGTAAATGTGGCAGGAAAAGGTGGAGTGAAGGTGGAGGTAGAATGTAGATTGAGAGAAGCGAGTAAATGCCTTGGTGGATTAAAAAGTGTAATGAGGAATAGACATTTGGGAATGGATGCTAAGAGGAGACTGTATGAAGGAGTGATTGTGCCAACAGCACTGTATGGGGCAGAAACATGGAACATAAGAGAGGAAGAGAGAAGGAGTTTGAATGTGTTTGAGATGAGATGTCTGAGAAGTATGATGGGGGTTACTAGGCTAGATAGAGTGAGAAATGAGGTGAGGAGGAGAACAGGGGTGGAAAGGGAGTTGGGAGATAGGGTTGATGAAAGAGTATTAGGATGGTTTGGACACATGGAAAGAATGAGTGAAGAAAGATTAGTAAAAGAGGTATGGAAGGCAGATGTGGAGGGAGTGAACATGAGGGGACGTCCTAGGATGAGGTGGATGAATGGGGTGAAGGGAGCTTTGGGGAAGAGGGGAATGTCTGTTGAGGAAGGACGGGAGAGGACAGAAGACAGGGGTGAATGGAGAATGGTTGTATATGGATGATATTGTGATGCATGAGGTGGAATGAGTGTGTGTGGGGGGGAGGTAGTATGTGTGAGCAAAATTTGACTCAGCCCTATGGGATTTCTCCCCGTCTTTTCCTTTTCTGCATAGGGGGACGGAGAGGGGGGTCGCCAATTTAATGAAGCTGCCTTGCTGTGGATGTGCTGTGTCTTGCGACACTGCTTCTGACCAAGGGCAGTGGACAAGGTGCAGGGATGACCCGTCATCCAGGAGGTGCTAAGATAAGAGGGAGGGTAGAGGGGTGTGGAGTGTATTCAGGGATGGAATGGGTGGAAATGATTTTATGCCTTTTCCTTTTTGGCTACCTCCCTTGTAAGGGGAAAAAAGCCTTGGTATATGTATGTACTAGCGCTACTACTACTAATATTACTACTATAAATACTACCACTACTATTACAACAATTCTTCCAATGCTATGCTATTACTACAGTACTACTATTGCGACTTCTATTATCATTTCTATTATTTCTACTACTACTACTACTACTACTACTACTACTACTACTACTACTACTACTACTACTACTACTACTACTACTACTACTACTACTACTACTACTACTACTACTACTACTTTTGTTTTCGAAAATATTTCAAACAAGGCCTCCATCCTTGTGCATCCATTTGGTGAGAGCAGGCAGGATGTTTCTTTCACAGGTACAATTCATTAGCTCCAATCTTCCAGCAACGAATTTGATCGACAACCTTTTATATCTTTATTAACTTATATCTATTACAATTTTTCATTCATCAGACTTTCTACTACAGTCTCCTCAAAATCGAGGTTCTGTATGTGTGCTGGTTTATTGGGTGAGGACCTGGTACTTCACAAGCATAAAACAGCTGATCTGAGGAGCGAGAATGAGAGTGCACACCTCATCCACGCTACAATACTGTTCTTTGGTTGTTGCTGCTGTTTCTGTTTTCAGTTTCACCTCTGCAAGCCGAGGGGAGAATGTATTTGCTTTTGGACCCATCCTTCCGGACGTTGTGAATATTATTGAAGTAAATAAGCCCTGATCCACATTTATTATGCACCCCTCATTCATCCTTATTTTCCCGCTTTCATTTCGGGAATGGGCTCTAGTAGAGAGCCACTGGGACAAAGATTCGTATATTAAGAAAACGTCAAATGTCCCTGTGTTCAGAATCCTCTTACGCTGACGTCCACTTACGCTTCGTCCAATGTAATGGCGGTAAGTTGTCTGAAATTTTCCCCTCCCAGGGATTAGCGCTGGTTTGACTGTCACATCCTTGCAAATCTTACGAAGCATTTGGACATACTCGTATCTATTGCCTACATGATCTATAAAAGTTTGTATTTGTGTCTTGTGGTAACATTTTAATTTCTAGTCTTATGGTTCCCTTTATAGAAACAGTACAGTATCAGTATGGTAGATGATAGCCACTAGTTGTATCTGCAGATCCCATATCCGATTTGGAGGAAGTTTGTCAATCCACAGATCTGAACTCCGTATGAGAGTGAGGAACGAAAGAGGTTTCGTTCTTCGGGAGGCAGACGTCTCTCCGCCTCTGGAAGAAGTGTCACCATATGCAGTTGTGTCAGCAGCTTCCACTGGTCTTAATCCATGATGTTTAAATGACTTCTTATGCTCGTTAAGAATATAAGAACATAAGAATGGAGGTGATTACAAGAGACCATAAGACCTACACTAGGCAGTTCTATGTCTATTTCTACTTATTATCTTCTTCTATAAAGTTATCTAACTTTCTCTTAAATCAACCATTATTTTCAGCGCTCACTATATGGTTACTAAGTCTATTTCATTCGTTGATCACTCTATTGCTAAATTAGTTCATGCCTATTTCCTTCTTAAATCTAAATTTGACCAATTTAAATCCATTACTGCGAGTTTTACCCTGCTTGGAATTCACTCAGATGCTTTTGGTTCAAATCATTAAGACAACATTTTCTCCGTGAAGAAGATCCACACAGCGTGACGCTTATAGATGAGGCAAGCTTATGATAAGGTAAAAGAAGCAGTCGTTAATGGGAATATCCCTGGATACAAGCTTGTCCAGCACAAATGGCGCAGTGACCAATTCCAGCTCTCCGATTAGTATGGTGTCTCTTCTGATTAGTGAAGTCAGAATAGACATTGTCAATGGGATGGTGAAGAGAACAGTAGGTATTTGGCTGAGAAGTGGATACCTACTCAAGATTTGGGGAAATTTTATGTTCAGTGACCTTTTTAGGATGCTTGTACTCGGGTGGTGAGCAAGTGAGGTTTCATAACTCTAATTTGATAAGGCGGGCTGAGCTGTAGCCTAGTGGTCGTGCGTTCGTTTTCCTGGAAACTCTGGATGCTTCTTGCGTTAGTTCCAGACAGTCCTGGACAGCCGTGTAGGCGAGCTCCCACCCCACCCCACCCCCCCCTCAAAAAAAAAAAAAAAAAAATCAGCGGCTTGCCGCATCTGCCAGGACTTGCCCTACCCGGGGCTTCACACTTCATAATTCTTGGGATAAGTATCTTTATTTTTATAGTAAGATCCAAACGACTGCAATCACTGCAGAAGGATCAAATTTGTTAGAATTCTTGACAATATCTTTGTCCATATGGTCGTCTTAGAACCACGTTTCCCAACCTTTTCCGACCATAGCACCCCCTGTTGTTATGTCTAAGCAGTCCAACACCCCTATCTTATTATTAGAAGGATAAAAGAAAGTGAAATGTACTGCATGATGATTTATTTTCTTGATTCCTTAGAACTGAAACAAATTGAAAATATCGTTTGTAGAAGAAATAAAAACACCCTAGGAAAATAAAATGGCATGGAAAAAGTCAAATATGCACAACTGGGCAATCAATGATACATATATCAGTGTGATTTTTGTGTGCATCACTTCCCAGCACCCCCTATATTAGATTTCAGCACCTCCTATATTAGATTTCAGCACCCCTAAGGAGTGCTAGCACCTCAGGTTGAGAAATGCTGTCCTAGAATCAGCACGAGGACATCCACCATCTCGATATTACACAGAATAGCTGAATTTCTCATTCAAGAAATTAAAAACACTTGCACATATTTCTTTCAACCCTCATCAAATTTTACTCCAAACTTAGGTAAAAACTATTAGCTGATTCTATTAATCTCAAAAAGTTGTTTGATACAGACAATAAACGTCTCCTAGAAACTTTGAGTCTTAGAGTTGTTAGTGAGGTTCTTGGACATGAAGACATGAAGACATAAAGACATGAAGACATGAAGACATGAAGACATGAAGACATGAAGACATGAAGACATGAAGACATGAAGACATGAAGACATGAAGACATGAAGACATGAAGACATGAAGACATGAAGACATGAAGGCATGAAAACATGAAGACATGAAGACATGAAGACATGAAGACATGAAGACATGAAGACATGAAGACATGAAGACATGAAGACATGAAGACATGAAGACATGAAGACATGAAGACATGAAGACATGAAGACATGAAGACATGAAGTTGCAAGTAAAGTAGAGTAGTGTTTTGAATGACTTCTCCTGGGTGTATTTTCGGTTGAAGGAGGAGTGTATTCTTATTCCGCACCTCTACTGTGCTTAAACAGGTTTGGTGATATATAGGACAGTGTCTAGTAGGGGAAGTAGGGCAGTAAAAGAGTGATTAATGGACAGAGACTTTATTTGATGATGACGCACGCCTTCAGCAGCTTATGGATGTACACGCTCTGACCTGAATCACTATGTGAAGTCACTAGTACTTATGAATCACCACCACCACCACCACCACCACCACCACCACCACCACCACCACCACCACCACCACCACCACCACCACCACCACCACCACCACCACCACCACCACCACCACCACCACCACCACTACCACCAACACCACCACCACTAGCATTGTCATCACCTCCTCTTCCTTCTCTTCATCATCACCATTACCGTCAAGTAATATCGACAACCCAAATTACCCAATAACGATTATGATAACGGTAACAATAGCAATAACGATCGCTGTAAGTATACCAATAACGAAAGTGACGCTAATAATGATAATGAAAATTATAATTAAAACTATAATAAGAATTATGATAAAATGACATTGAAAATTATAATGAAAATAATGATAATGATAATGATAATGATAATGATAATGATAATGATAATGATAATGATAATGATAATGATAATGATAATGATGATGATGATGATGATGATGATGATGATAATGATGATGATAATGATAATGATAATGATAATGATAATGATAAAATAACGATAACCCTAATGCTAAGGACAAGGACAAGGATAAGGATGCCAATATGATTATGATATAAATGACAATATTGTCAGCAATAGCTAAATGATATCATTACCATACTCCAATCATTATTGTTGTTCATGTCGGTTTTCTGGCAAACCACCTGAATTCCTCAATCGTGCAAAAGATTCTTGCACAAATTATAGATTTTTCCAAATTTAATCTTAGTGAAATAGAAAGTTCATATTGTACCATGAGTACTAAAATTTTAAATTTCATAAAAAAGGAGGAAGAAAACAAGAAAGAAAAAGAAAGAAGAAAAAGAAAGCAAGAAAGAAAAAAGAGATAAAAAATAATGAGTGAAAAAATAAAAAATAAAGAAATAAAATAAAACAGGAGAGAATATACAGTAGGATCGAAAAAAGAATGGAAAAACAAGAGAAAAAAAAACAGAAGACAAAAATTAACCAATTAATTGACTGATTGATTAAAGATACATAAGAAATAGATATATAGATTATCTGATAAATAAATAAGGGAATGCACGAGTAAATGAATAAATAAATAGATAAATATATAAATTAATAAATAGTTAAATAAACAAATAAGTAAATGAACAGATAAATGAATAAATAGATAAGCAAATAGATAAATATGTAAATAGATATACAAATAGATGAATGACGTAAGCGGAATAGGAAACACAGGAGTCTTAGTCTTGAGTTTATTCCTGACTAGTTTTGCAGGTATGCTTTTTCAAAGCATACCTGCGAAACTAGTCAGGAATAAACTCAAGACTAAGACTCCTGTGTTTCCTATTCCGCTTACGTCGACCTGTCAGAATGTCTCAACAAATAGATGAATAAATAAATAGATAAACAAAAAGAAGAAATGAAAGTAGAAAGAAAGAAAGAAAGAAAGGAAAAGAATGAAGGCAAGGATATAAATAAGAACGAAAGAATTAAAGAAAGTTGCAAGCGGCGCCTGTTCCCCCAAAAGGGCCTCATCTCCAAGTTGCTCGCTATTAAGGAGATCCCGCAAAACTAAAAAGAATCGTTCGACATCATCTAGAACAAAAGAAGGTGAGGAGTCTACGCCAGGAAGGGCTGAGTAGCTACGGCCTAAGCCGTTACCTTTGCCCTATAGGCTTTGGGAACTGTTGTGGAAGGTAATCAACAGTCATTGCTGGGAAACGGTAAGAAGTGTGGAACTCGAACCCACAACTAAGCGAATGCGAGACTAATACACTTCTTATTACGCCATTAGAGCATCTAGAACCTACAGATATTATAATCAACACGGAAGAGATTAATCGAGATGGTCTTAAATGTGGAACTCGAACCCACAACTAAGCCAATGCAGGACCAGCACACCTCTTATTACGCTACTGGAGCATCTAGAACCTGCAGAATTATAATCAACACGGAAGAGATTAATCGAGTTGGTCTTAACCCTTTCCCCACCGAGAAAGAACTAAGGAGCCGAAAAACATTCAGGTTTAGCTGGGTTAAGCAAGCAACCTTTGTAAAAACGGGATTAACTCAAACCGCGCTAGACTTTGTTCTCTTCTTTGCCTGTTTCCTTAGCTGACCTCTGTCGATGGAAACCTTCATGCCCTTGAACTGTAGGGTCGTCCTTGACATATATTAAGAAAATTGTGACAATCCTTACCATGTCATCTATGGTTGCTGTGGCAGAAAGACACCAGATCGGCCTACCATAAGACACTTGGCACCACATATGTCTTCATCCTGTGACTAACAAAATCGTTTAAATAGTTTAATAACTCTCAATGGACAATTGCTCTTCATATTCATGGGCAATAAACGTGCCGTATGTAACAGAAAAAGTCAAATAAATTTAGATACAATAGTTATATATACAACATGTGAGTTGATAGCACCAAAGGAATTAAACTGGTTTTCTTTATGGAAGTGTAAAGTATTTACTTTTTACTGTGTTGTTCTCATTTTTTTCCTCATCTGGTTAACAAAACCCTTCGGTGAAAGTACGCAGTGAAGATCTATGTGACCCTCTGAATGAGCAGATGTGCACTGATTTATTCATGTGAGGAGTTTCAGAGCTTCAGTACAAACCGATACTTTTGTTACCTTTGTCCTTTGCGTTCAGACAATCAGATTAATTGGTAAAATACAATCATAACAACTAGGTACGTCAAAGAAATACCAATTAAGTTGTAAGACAATTTTTACAAAGGAAAAATTAAAATAAAGCGTAAAATATTATTTAATTTTGATATTAACAACATTGTTGCAGTTATGTGAAATGAAATACTCGTATCAGAGGACAGCACAGGACTGTAGCTTATTACAACTGTTAGTGATATTTGGCAAGATATCTACCTTGTTTAACCATTCTCCAAAGCAACTCAAAGTATGTAAAAAAAAAGTATCACTGGGCATATTACTACACTTTTGCTGCAATTTTTCTTATGGATTGTACCTGCAGAAATTATTGATAGCTTGGAATTTTGTTCTAGGCTGTATCTTGTCTGTATCTGTTCATCTACCTATCTATCTGTACATCTATATGTCTAGATTCTAGAGTGAGAAACGAGGTGAGGAGGAGACCAAGAATAGAAGGGATCTGGCAGATTGGGTTCATCAAAGAATGCATGGAAAGTACGAGTAGATAAACACTAACAAAAAGAGTGTAAAAGTCAGAGGTGGATGGAGTGAACTTAAGAGGAAGACCGTTTATGGGATGGATGGATGAATGGATGAGGTGTAGAGGGCTCTAGGTACAAGAAGAATGATTGTCGAGTACGGGAGGTGAAAAGAAATTGTCTTCATTCCCAATTGAAAAATTTATAACCAACTGAAAACTTTATTCTTAAGAAAACGTGAGCTTCAGTTGACATTGTTAGACTGTAGTCTTTTAAGTAAAGTGAATTGAAAAACACATAATGCTGATTAGTTGTTTCTCTGTTGACCAATCATCTGTCACGTTTACGTATTATCAGCCAATAGTATAACATATATTGTTGTAGAGTTACAACAGGGGGAAACAGGTTTGGCTGTAGAGTATACAAGATCTTTTATCATTAAACTTCATAAATTTTATCAGCGATTTTTAACAGGTTTAAAGTTAGTGAAGCTGAATTTGGTATAAGCCCTATTCACTGTTTTTTTAACATTTGCTTTTCTAATTAATGGTTAACGGATCTAAGAAACCACGTCCATTACTCCATACAAATAAATATGAGGCGTCCAGGAACAGAGGGGCATCCCGGCAACTTTAACTGGTTTTGAGTTAAGCACTGATATATATCGAGGAGGATTATGCCTTTCACGGTCCGTGCTTAACTCGAAACCAGTAAAAGTGCCGGCAATGTCCTTCTGTTACTTGATTCCCTTCCTAAACCATACAGGTGTGGGCACCACGTCTAATGTCTATGTTCTCTCCATCTTTTCTTTCCCGTTGCAGACTTCATCAGCTCTTTTGTTGTTCTGTCCCCATTGGTCATCCTCGATCTCTTCATCCACAACTCCCTTTGCCTCCCTCTTTGCCTTGTATCACAGATCCTTCCATGCAAGAATATAAATAGCCATCGCTCTTCTTTCAACCTTATCACATGGCCAGAATATTTTCTTTGCACACCCTAGTCTGTCCAGAATATTCAGCAACTGTTCTGTTCGTACTCTCTCATCCTCACTTCTCATAATATCCTCTTCTATTTATCCATTATCAAAACAAAACAACTCACTACTCCTTGAATCGTAGTTAGAATCACTACTGCTGATAGCAGCCTCGGTTTGAGATTAATGCACAAGTTGATACTCCTCTATGTCTTCATTATTCTACCAAATGCTCTCTGGGCCATTCCAATGCGTTTTCTTACAGACTTGTTCTCCCATCTTATCTTGAGTGTACTCCTAGGTATTCGTAAAACACCCATCTATTCAATCCCTACTGCGCTGAGACGTGCCCAGAACGTCTCTCCCTGTCAGCCTTTATACTTTTCGTCTTGTCCTTATTGGTTACTTGTCTGCATTTCTAGCATTGTTATCCGACCTCCTCTACCATTCTTTAATAAGAGTCTTCCCTCCACATCGCCACTATCGCTACATCACCTGCATATCTTTTGTGAACCTCGCGTTGCTCATCTCCAAACTCTCTCCTCGTCCAGTGCTTCTATCATGATTCTCAAGATAGCCATTCCGTTAAGTAGATGTAGGATAGAGGGCAATCATGAATCACTCCTCTAGTTGCTGTGAAGTTGCCCATCACTCTGTCTGCCTTTCATACTCTCGCCATTACATTATCATATAGTTATCATATTGCCCTCACCAGCCACTCCTTGAGTCGCCAAGTCCTCTTGACACTTACCATGCTCTCAATGCCTGTTTAAATTCAATAATGATACCATATGTACATTTTAACTTTCCCCACCTTGTCCTTATTGTTTAGGTGATTGTAAGAATGTGGTTGATTATCCTTGTTCCATTCCTACAACCAGCTTGCTCTCATTCTAGTCTTTCTTATTCCTTTCGGTTGAGAAATCTGAGTACTGTCTTGGAAAATGTCTTATACACATGTAGAAAGAAAATTAATTAGTATATAGTTTGGGCAATACGTTGCATTCCTTTATAAATGGGGACAATTTCACTCTGTCACAATTCTTTCACAATGACCTCCTGTGCACCTTGACAGAAATCCAACACCTGGTGTTTGTAATCGACAATAACTTTTACTGTTTTTCAAAAGATTTTTACTCCATTTTTTTTCCTATTTAAGTTTGGTGTAACCTCATTCTTACTATATTCATCAAGTCCCAGCATCCTAGTTTACCTTTCCTCTCTTCTCCAAATACTCCATCTAGGTTTGCTTTCTAAACTGCTTTCACCTCCTCCTCACTAGATAGCTTCTCCTCTTGGCTGCTCCTTACCATCCCTGTTTTCTTTTTTCACTCTCTAGTCAAATCTCCTCATTATTTCGCATTGTATATGAATGTCCTCTTCTAAAACCTTCTTCATGCGACTTTGCCTTAGCACATTGTCTCTCCAGGTCTCTGTAGTTCTCCGTTAATTCTTACACACACACACACACACACACACACACACACACACACACACACACACACACACGCACACACACACATATATATATATATTGGTATATGTATTTATATATATATATATATATATATATATATATATATATATATATATATATATAATTTTGTGTTACTTTATCCTCATTAATAAGTCTTGGCCAAATCTAAAGAAAGTATAAACTTCGTGATTTCTGCGTTACGACCGAATTTTTTTATCTATTTTATCATAATGTTAAGCCATTTGTAACAAGTCATACCTCAAGTGAAGGTTCACTTAAATGGAGACTACTTTGCTAATTTGAATTTTTGTAACGGTCCTATTCCAAGATGTTTTCCATATCTAGTTGTTGTTTTTTTACACATATTACTTGGGATATCCGTATCCGCAATCTATACGAAATCACTTTACGTACATTGGGTATCTGTGTCACCATTGCATCATCCCTTTCTTAAACGCTTTTCCGTAAGCACCTAATTTCACTCACTGGCAATGTATCCAAGAATTTCCTTTCACGTTAGATTACCTCATCTTGGTTCCAGACACCGGAAACCTTTCTAAAAGTCCCTAGAAACCACAGATATGTACAGTACGTATACGTCACCCTAGTAAGCCTCTCGGTACAACTCTTCCTTTGTCCTTCCCCTACGCCCTCCAGCGCCCTCTGACATTTCGAGCGAGTCTTGCGAGTCTTTCCTCGCATCACCCGAATCATAGTACCGTTGAAACCCGAAGTCTTTCCTGACCTGCACACGAACACAGTCTAACCGCTAACTCTGTGATGTAATAAACCTTTTCCTTGGCATTCTTTTCTTGCTGGTTACTGGTTAAACTAATACACGTAGAGTGTAAACCTAATTTTGGTTGATTTTTGTTAATACCGGTTGTTCTCCTTGGACACCAAACACGAGAGGTGAAATTGGTAAAACGAACACAAATTCTTAGAAAAAGCAATTAGGTAAGGTATAAAGAAAGATGCATCTCTCTCTCTCTCTCTCTCTCTCTCTCTCTCTCTCTCTCTCTCTCTCTCTCTCTCTCTCTCTCTCTCTCTCTCTCTCTCTCTCTCTCTCTCTCTCTCTCTCTCTCTCTCTCTCTCTCTCTCTCTCTCTCTCTCTCTCTCTCTCTCTCTCTCTCTCTCTCTCTCTCTCTCTCTCTCTCTCTCTCTCTCTCTCTCTCTCTCTCTCTCTCTCTCTCTCTCTCTCTCTCTCTCTCTCTCTCTCTCTCTCTTTAAATTAAATCCTCAGATTGGCTACTCCTTTGGAAAACTTTATCAATATAATCATCTCACAGACAACCCATGTATATGTAATGTGTCTATTTAGTTGATGAACTTTCTCATAATTGAAAAAGTATTGCTTTAAAACGTTAACAAGGTTTGCACTATATCTATGTACACCATTCTGACCACCCATATGGGATGCATGGAAGATAGAGACAACTAAACACTTACTAAATGCCTCTGCATATCACTTGAAAACATATTCCGGGCAATCAGTGGTTTGCAGTTGGAAAACAATTACTAAAGCTAGTTTCTCGCCCACATTGGCATGAATCATATCTAGCTTTTGCCTTGCAACATACACAAGGAAGAACTTACCGCTAGTCCACCATGACTTCGTTTGAGATGATAACTAGGTCGTTTAGTTACTCTGCCTTGGCTTTGCCTTTCAAAATGTCTGGACGATTTTCGATTTTTTCTTTTCCTTTTTTTACAGCTGTTTGCAACAATGAGACGTATTTGCCGTTCTGTCTGATCCTTTACCTTAGTTTCTGCACTTCTAGTCAAGTTCTACTGAGTAAAATCTCTACTCGCCATTCTTAAGTAATATAAAACACCAGGCCGACATTTCACCAAGTGGATTAGCTTTGTGTATGTTTGACTGACTGACCATCTGCTTTTAATTTCATTATATTTTCCTGATATATAAATTTGCCAGTATGTTAACAGACTACACGACAACTACCAAATAACCTACTCGTCGGAACTTTCAAGGAGATGGTTTATGAAACTGCCGTTCTCCTTCGTATATATCTTCGAAAACCTAGTATTTAGTGAAACATCACTTACATGATAATAAAATGAACAAAATTAAATAAAAGCATTATCTTTGCTAATACTATGCGATTTTGTTCTGTTCGGACATGAGTGTTTTAGTGAAATGGTACAGGCTAACTTGAGCACTATAGTCCAAACGAATACTATTTTGACTCTGGTTCATAGATAAGTTACGACAATATTATATCGTTGTTATTTTTATCATCATTACAGACCTTGTTTACATAGTCGTGTTAATAAATGAGGTGATGCTGGAAGTAAACGTGAGGATAACGGGCAGCCAGTTGTTGTTTGCGGATGACACTGTGATCGTAGCTGGGTCACAGGAAGCCCTAAGGCAGTTAGTGGTCGATTTTGGAAAAGTATGTGAAAAAAATAAAAATTAAATTAAATGTCTTCAGTTGTAAGATGATGAGATAGACAAGTAGAAAGGGTGGCATTGAGTCGGAGATAAGTCTTAGAGGAGAGAGGCTAGAGGAAGTAGAGTGATTTAAATGTTCAGGGTCACATGTACGAGTAGCAAAGAATGGCGGAGTAGGGGTGGAGGTGACCTGCAGTGAGGGAAGTGAGTAGATGTAATGAGAAAATGGAAAGTGTAATGAGAAGTAGGTATCCGGGGTTGATGGCTTAGAGGGGGTTTACACGGTTCGTCAAACGCGGTTCGACAGACACGTGTTTAAAGTGATGTGTGAACGTGTGAACGGGGTATTTGGGGTTTAACCAACGTGTTCGACAACCAAATACCCCGTTCACACGTTCACACATCACTTTAAACACGTATCTGTCGAACCTCGTTCGACGAACCATTAGATATCTTAGAGAACACTATTCGAAAGGGTGACTGTGCACACAACACTGTATGGAGAAGAGATTTTGAATTTAAAAGAGGCAGGAAGGAGGAATTTAAATGCGTTTGAAATGAAATTCAAGCATTATGGTGCGTGTTACGAGGATCGATAGGTTGAGAAATGAAGAGGCGAGGCGAAGAGAGGAGATTAGAAAAAATAAGTGCCAGATAAGATTGATCAAAGAATACTGGGATGGTTTCGATGTATGGAAAGAATGAGTAAAGAAAGACTAGCAAAAAGAATG
>NC_134813.1:16863036-16868036 GCF_046742065.1 Oratosquilla oratoria
ACACCAAAATGTTTTATCAAACACCAGAAAAATATGACGTCAAGCCGCATCAGATGATATTCGGATGTACGGGCCGGCGCGAGGCCTACCATATCCAGTTTTTCGTATTTACACCACAAGTGGCTGACATGAGTTGAATGGGTTAAGTATAAAAACAAGTTATATATTCGTATATTCTCACCTTAATTTCTTTTTTTGCTGAAACAGTCCACAGGCTGGATCTTTAGGTTCACTGTGGGTCTACCCGCCTTTCCGGTGTTTACCCCCAACATCAAGTGATTAAATCTTTTCACACCGAATGTCTCCTTTCTTTAATCATGATTACCACTAGTCTATTCCATTAATCTCAGTATTATCCTGTCAGTAGAGCCCTGAAACATTTGGTTCTTTTAAGAGAAGATGAGATATCTCCCAGGATAGGGATGGCATGTAGTGAGGGACATGCCTACTGTAGGCTATCATGGTCTCTTACAGTTTCCCCCATTCTTATGTTCTTCTGTTGTTATTCGTGCCACTTCCATTCTGTATTATATTATATTCATTTTGATTTTGATCTTTCTTAGAAGAGTGTAATCAGAGACAATGAGAGATTGTAATGATGCCGTTCAGAAAATTGTTCTACGGAATACTTTATTCAGATCCTTAAATGTTGCCCTGTATCCTTCTAGATTATGGAAACTGAAACTAAAAAGAGATGAAGAAGAAGAAAGATGAAGCTTACCCAAAGAGTCATTGAGCTGCACGTGTTAGTGTCTCGCACATTTGTTTGTTGTGTATGTGTGTGTGTGTGTGTGTGTGTGTGTGTGTGTGTGTGTGTGTGTGTGTGTGTGTGTGTGTGTAAGTGTGTGTGCGCGTGTGCGTGCGTGTTTGTGTGTGTGTGTGAGAGAGAGAGAGAGAGAGAGAGAGAGAGAGAGAGAGAGAGAGAGAGTGCATGTATGCGTGTATGTCTGTGTATGTATGTATTTATTTGTTTGCTTGTGTTCATGTGTGTGTGTGTGCTTGCGTATTTGCGTGTATGTATGTGCTTGTATGTATGCGTTTATGTGTATGTGTGTGTTTGTGCCTGTGTGTGTGTGTGTGTATATATGTGTGTGTGTGTGTGCGTGTGTGTGCGTGTGTGTGCGTGTGTGTGTGTGTATGTGTGTGTGTATGTGCATGTGTGTGTATGTATGTATGAGGGTATATGTACGTATGTATATGCGTCACATTTCACATTGTGCGTGTGTACGTGTATAGAAACATCAGAGAAAGCTGCAAAACCTGTTACAGTGATCAAATATAAACCGATATAAACATGAAATAATAAGTAAAAGTTACCATGGACAAATAAATTCTGCATTCAAAAATAAATGAGTAAAGAAGAAGAATAAGAAAAGAAGGCAAATAACAACTTTAAATAAAACAGGATGTACACTGAAGAGATGGGAAAATGGTTAAGAAAACTGTTGTCTCCGGTTCTGAAACAATTGGAATCTGTCAGTAACGTTTAGTAACAGAGGTGAATTCTTCGAGACGGATGTTCGTATAATATCCATCTTGATCGGTGAGTAACTGGGTGATTCCGGCTGTTAGAAATAATGATTTATTGTAAAAAAAAATAGTAATCATCTCATTGCTTCCGGAAAGATCTTACAATATAAATCAGGCAGACTATTACAGCAATACAAGGTCTCAATTGGAAATAGAAATAAATTGATTTCAAAAGATTTTGTTAAAACAAAGCCCTTTGAAATAAAATTGTATGAAAAAACAACAATAAATACAAACGATAAGACTACTGAAAAGCCAACACTGTGGATAAAATTCACTATTATGAAACAAAGAAATACTATTATGAAACAAAGAAATAGAATTGTATGAAAAAAACAACAATAAATACAAACGATAAGACTACTGAAAAGCCAGCACTGTAGATAAAATTCACTGATATGAAACAAAGAAACACAAATACGGGAGAAGAATAACAAAGAGAAAATTGAGAAAGAAAAAAAGGGATACAGGTGCTTAAAGGAAAAACCATTCGAAAAAACCGGATAAGTCAAAGAATGTCATGACCATGATAATGGAAATTCAATGGGATATCGGGGAAATTGAAGAATCCTGCCGCAGTTAATTGTCCACTAAAAATGAAAAATGATTTAATAAAAAATTACATTTCATGTAATTATATATATATATATCTATATATATATATATGTATATATATATGTATATATATATATATATATATATATATATATATATGTATATGCAGATACACACACACACATTATATATATATGTATACATATATATATATATATATATATAGAGATATATATATATATGTGTGTGTGTTTGTGTTTGTGTGTGTGTGTGTGTGTGTGTGTGTGTGTGTGTGTGTGTGTGTGTGTGTGTGTGTGTGTGTGTGTGTGTGTGTGTGTGTACAACGGCGAGCCACAAAACTGATTCCAAATATCAAAAATAAATCATACGAAAATCGACTTAAGCACATGAATCTGTTTTCCCTAAAAAAGCGTAGACTCAGAGGTGACTTGATACAGGTCTTTAAGATTTTAAAGGGAATTGACAACATCAAAAGTGACAAAATTTTCACATTGAATGAGAATCAGACAAGAAACAATGGTCTCAAACTGTCCGGAAATAGATTCAATTTGGAAGTAGGTAGAAACAACTTTGCCAACCGTGTAGTTAATGAATGGAATAAACTTCCTGCACAGGTAGTGCAATGTAGTTCAGTTCGAAGCTTTAAGAATCATTTAGATAAATACCTAAGTAAGATGCTGTAATTATTATAATTTATGTTATATTATTTGTTTTTGTTTTGTTATAATTTGTCTGTCTGATTTTCATTTATTATTAGTTATATGTCAATTTATTATCATTTACTATTTACCTGTTTGTTTGTTATTCAACTATACCAATGCATTTATTTATGTATTTTAATTATTATTTACATTGTTATAGTTTTAATTTATTATTAATATGATTTTTTTTTTTTTTTTTTTTCATCCGACCTAGATATGGATCAAAAGGTCTCCTGTCGGCATGCTTTGCCTTTGTAATCCTTTGTAATATACACATACGCGCACACACACACACACACACACACACACACACACACACACACACACACACGCATGGACCGGATGGAATTGCAAATTGGATGGTGAAAGAGTGTATAGACGAACTGACAATAAATTATACAAGATAATAGACTTCTCACTCTAAGAGGGAAAGGTACCGCAAGATCGGAAAGATGCAAACATAGTACTAATATATAAAGGAGGAAATAGGGAAGATCCTATAAATTTCAGACCAGTATCCCTTACAAGCACAGTAGCAAAAATACACGAAAAACTCATCAGAAACAAATGGACCAAATACTTGGAAGAAAATAAAATAGTAAACCCTAAACAATTTAGCTCTAGAAATGGAAGATCGTGTACCACAAACCTAATTTGCTTTTAGTCGAGATTAATTGAGATAATACAATAAAGATGATGGCTAGGCAGACTGCGCCTTCTTGGACTTGCAGAAGGCATTTGACAAAGTACCACATAAAAATAATAAGAACAATTGAAACAATAGGAGGAATACAAGGTAAGCTGGTAGAATGGATGAAGGATTTCTTAATTGGGAGAAAAATGAGAATGGTACTTAGAGACAAAATTTAAACTGGGAAGATGTAAAGAGTGGCGTCCCGCAAGGCTCTGTATTGGCTCCTTTAATGTTTGCCATATACATAAATGATATGGATGAGGGAGTAAATTGTTACATGAACTTCTTTGCTGACGATGCCGAATTACTCAAGAGAGTAAGAACAGAAGAAGATTGCAGATCGCTACAAGAAGACCTAGACAAAATATGAGAATGAAGTCAGAGATATGAGATGAACCTCAACATTAAGAAATGTAGCATAATGGAATTTAGAAAAAGAAAAAATAGAGTATCGGGTCAATATAAAATTGGAAACAAGAAAGTCAAAAAAGTCAATTCAGAAAGGAACCTGGGAGTAATCATCTCAAGTGACTTGACACCTTATAAACATGTCAATGAATTATTTGGAGAGACTTTTAACTTATTAAGATCAATGAAAGTGGCCTTCGACTACATGGATGAGGAAATGGCTGAAAAAATAGTGGTTACACTGATAAGAGCTAAACTAGAATGTGCTGCAACACTGTGGGCACCTAACACAAAGAAGAACATAAGAAAATTAGAAAGAATACAAAGAGCAGCGACAAAAATGGAACCTACACTGTCAAAGATTGGAGAAATTATATCTGTCAACACTGGAACAGAGACGAAAAAGAGGTGATTTCATATGCTTACAAAACTTTGTCTCCTTCAAAATAATTGCCTCTCGCATCTACACACTTCTGCATGCGTCTCTCCCAATCCTTGAATACCTTCTCAAAGTCCTTTTTCAGTTACCCTTCAGGTAACTTTCCGATTCCTCTTTCAGCTCCTCTGTTGACTGGAATCTGGTTCCCCTGAGGCTGTCTTTCATGCCTGGGAACAGGAAGAAGTCGGAAGGGGCTAGGTCAGGGCTATAGGGTGGGTGTTGTACCACTTTCATTCCCCTGTCGGCCATCCAGGTGGTCACCATCGTTGACTTGTGGCATGGGGCATTGTCCTAGTGGAACCACCACTGACCACTCCTCCACTGCTGAGGCCATTTCTTCCTCATCTTCTCCCTGAACCTTTTCAGAATAGTAAGGTAATATTTCCTATTGACGGTTGGATCCTGAGGAACACATTCAACGCGAATGAGCTCCTGGGAGTCAAAGAAAGGACTGAGCATGGTCTTCTCTTGCGAACTGCTCATCTTTGCCTTTTTAGGTCTGGGGGAGGTCGCGTGCTTCCACTGAGCACTCTGACGTTTGCTCTCAGGGTCGTAGGTGAACACCCAACTCTCGTCGCAAGTAACTACCTTATTCAGGAAACCTGAATCAGCCTCTATCAATACGAGAATGTCAGTGCAACATTCCACACGA
>NC_134813.1:16878036-16880536 GCF_046742065.1 Oratosquilla oratoria
CCTCTACCCTTGTACATCTCATCACCTTACATTTACCCATATTCATTTCCAACTTTCTCCTGTTGCATACCTTTCCAAAGTATGTCAACTCCCTTAATCCCTGCTCTGACCATGCCGCAAGCGCAGTGTCGTCAGCAAACAACAACTGGCTCACCTCCCCCTTTTCTCCATTTTCTTTAACCATCTCCAGTTCCCTGCCCATTACCTTCGAATTTATCTCCCGAACCACCCAATCCATGTGCATACTGAAAAGTCATGGCGACATGACACATCCCTGATGCAGTCCCACCTTTACCTCAAACTACTCACTCTCTCCATTTCTCATTGTAACACAGGCTCTGCTATCATAAAAAACTCTTGACTTCCCTTAACAGCTTTCCCTTGATCTCGTATATATGCAAATCCTTCCACAGTGTCTTCCTATCTATCCTACCATAAGCCATTTCCAAATGCATAAAGGCCCAGAAAACATCCTTTCCTTTTCCTAAAACATTCTCACATTTCTGCCTTACCACAAAAAGCTTGATCCACGCAACCCCTATCTTTTCTAAATATATACTGCTCTTCACTAATTACTCCCTCTGTTCCGTCCCTAATCCTCCCAATTAAAACCCTCCCATAAGCCTTTCCAACTACGTTCATTCAACTGACACCTCTGAAACTATTACACTCATATTTGTCCCCTTTTCCCTTGTAAAGCGGAACCATACAGGAACTCCTCCAGTCCTCCGGCACTCTACGATCCCTTAGACACACATTCAACAGCTTCACGATCCAGTCCACTATTACTGAACCCTCTTTCTTCAGACACTCCGCATGACACCCATATACCCCAGGTGCTTTACCTGTTCTCATAATTTTCAGAGCTACTTGCATCTCATTTTTTCTTATTTCTCCTACATTTTCCTCTCCTATTGCCGTAATTCTCTTAGCGCCTCCCACTGGTACCACCACTTTCAACAGCTCTCTAAAATTCTCCGCTCATCTTCCCCCTACCGCTTCCTCTTCCGTTAAGATTTGTCCATCTACGCCTTTTATCTTTTTTCTTGACTCAACTTTACTCGCCCCTTCCTCTCTTGATTTCCTTCCAAAACATCTTTATATTTCTTTCAAAATTTTCTGCCATACTTCTTCCTTATTTTACGTCTGCTCTCCTCTTTGTCTCCTTTATCTTTTGTTTTACTTATCTTTCTCTTTTTTGTTTGTACCTCTCATATTTCTCTTTTATCCTACTTTGGAGTCAATCCCTGAATGTTCGTGTCTTCTCCTCTATTACCTTCTTCACTTCATCATCCCACCACTCGCTACCCTTCCTTATATTCCCTCCCATCCTCCTTGTTTCACATACCATCTTTACATACTTTGTCACCTCCTCTTTGAAACACGCCTATTACTCTTCCACACCTATTTCTACTCTATCCTTCACCACCTCCACATTTCTCTTAGTTTCTCCTTGTACTCCTGCTCATTTTCCTTCTCATTTAAACAGTTTGCTCTAAACATCTCTTTTCCTTCCACCCTTTTTCTCTTTATCCACCTATCCTCCACTCTCAACTTACCCTCTACCAAAAAATTATCTGATATTCCCTCATTCTCTCCCCTAAATACATGGACATCCATAACTCTTCCTACTTTTTTCCTGGATACCACTACATAGTTCATTAATGCCTTATCAACCACCCCTCCATTCACCATCCTGTCCCATGTGTACTTATGGTTGACTTTCTTCCTAAACACTGTGTTAGCTATCATTAATTTTCTTTCTAAACAATCTCCGCTATTAACTATCCACTATTATTTTAACTTGGCATCCCACACTCCCCAACAACTCCATCCACTAGTTTATCCTTTGCTCTAACATTGAGATCTCCCAATACCATTACACTTCCCAAAACTCTCTACGCACTCGTTTAAATCTGTCCAAAAACCCTCCCTTTCCTCTACACTCCCGTCACTCCCAGGCCCATATGCACTAACAAAGACCCACATCTCCCTTCCCAGTTTCACGTTCATCAACATTAACCTTGAAGAAACCTCCATCCTCTCCACCACTTGCTTACTTACCTACTCACCTCCTCACCCACTCTTACCTCCTCTCCTCACTCCCGACACCCCTCCCACTACACTCTCAAACTCAAAATCACCCCTCTCTTTCAACTTAGTTTCACTTAATGCCAACACACCCCTTTTCCTTCTTACAATCATCCTACCTGTCTTTTCCCTTTTACTCTCATCTGTACCACACCCACGCGTATTAAAAGATTCAAACCTTAGGATTCTGGTTGGAAAACTTCCAGATACTGTTATGTCTTCATTTCTCACAGGAAAGTACCCAGATGGCTACAGTGAGCAGGATGCCTAGTCTCACACTCCGTCCCATTTCAGCCGCCTTTACGACCCTAATGAGGAGACTTGGTGGTATTATTCTTTCTTCTCCCTACCAATAGGGAAAGGTGAAAATAAAAATATATGCCCATGAAGTGATGCAAGACAGTATTAA
>NC_134813.1:16898036-16905536 GCF_046742065.1 Oratosquilla oratoria
CAGTCCAAACTTGGATACCCGTCTCTTCCCAAAGGCTGGGCAGGGGATTCCATAGCCAGGAAGTAGGGACTTGCCACGAGAGCGAGAGTGAGAGAGGTCGAGGACAACACAAGAGCGAGAGAGGGAGAGCCAGAGATGGAACAACATATATATATATATATATATATATATATATATATATATATATGTATATATATATGTATATATATATGTATATATATATATACATTATATATATATATATATATATATATATATATATATATATATATAATATAGAGAGAGAGAGAGAGAGAGAGAGAGGGAGAGAGAGAGAGAAAGCGAGAGTGGGTAAGATAAAGAGAGGAAGGTGAGTTTTCACAATATAGATTTTATTTTCATATATTGCATTTCCCTTTGTGCTCGTAGAGGGCGAAATTCAAATAAATGTTTTTTTTTCTCAAATACATTCGTAGCGTTGTCAGTGTACCGATGTTCATATATTGTAATTCTAATAGAAAAGACAATGATAATGATGAGAACTAGCTAATGATAATTAAATAAAAGAATGCGAGTTCATTAGTAATTATATCCTTTCCTACGGATTCCTTGTAGGCGCTGCTATCCGGATGTGAATGAGGAAGGTCATTCTTTGTTGATTTTGAGAGAAATATGGCGTCTCTTCTACGCTGGAGTGTAGACAAATCCCCCCTTAAAAAAAACTGGCCGTAGACCGGCCGAGAGCCGGGTATTTCCGGAAGACGCCCGGGGAAGGGAATCGTAGGAGTCGGAGGGGACGGAACTATAAGAAAGTGGCCTTGTGGAAGAAGGACCTCGGTGATGCCACGCGTGAAGTGTGATTGTTTAGGTAAATGAGCAAGTAGATAGAGTCTGTACAAAAAGAGTTCGTAGCTGAAAAATAGATAAACAAATGGTAGTTTAACTATAAGAATAGGAAGTACTTACGAAGGACTCTGGTGATGCCACGCGTGAAGTGTGATTGTTTAGGTAAATGAGCAAGTAGATAGAGTCTGTACAAAAAGAGTTCGTAGCTGAAAAATAGGTAAACAAATGGTAGTTTAACTATAAGAATAGGAAGTACTTACGAAGGACTCTGGTGATACCACGCGTGAAGTGTGATTGTTTAGGTAAATGAGCAAGTAGATAGAGTCTGTACAAAAGGAGTTCGTAGCTGAAAAATAGGTAAACAAATGGACAAATGCGTAGTTTAACTATAAGAATAGGAAGTACTTACGAAGTCTGTACAAAAGGAGTTCGTAGCTGAAAAATAGGTAAACAAATGGACAAATGCGTAGTTTAACTATAAGAATAGGAAGTACTTACGAAGGACTCTGGTGATGCCACGCGTGAAGTCTAATTGTTTAGGTAGCCTAATTGAGCAAGTAAATAGTCTGTGATAAAGGAGTAGATAGCTGGAAAAAGGTAGACAAACAAATAAATGCGTAGTTTAACATTTATAAATACAAAGGTGATGCCATGTGTGAACTCTGTTTAGATAAGTGAAGAAGTAAATATAGTCTGTGCTACAGGAATTCATAACTAAAACATGGATAAACAATTAAGTAAACAACTGGATGACTTAAAAACAGGAATACAAAAATTACGTATTTGAATGAATCGGTAAGCATTATATGAAAAAAATGGGGTAATGAATCAAGAAGTAAATGACTACATGGTTATGTGAATGTATTTTCTTGTGTAGTTATGACCAAATAAATACTTAGTGTTGATAAACGAATAGGCAAATAAGTAGAATTAGAAATAAATATATAAGCACATAGATGAATGATAATCAAACAAGTAAAGTTATACATGGATGAATTTCAAAAGAACTTGATAGGCTAAAAATGAGGTGGTCTACATTATTCAATTATTTTTTTCTATCTAATTTTTTGTTCTGTCTATCTCCTTATTCATTTACCTATTCATTTTTTCTGTTTGCATATCTCTAGCATACAGGCACATTTTTGGCTATAACCGTATGAAACTCGGATGCACTTGTACAAGAAAGGTCTTCAATTTAGTCTCATTGTGACAGCTTGATTATTAATCAAGTTTATTATACTCGACAATAATCGTTACTCCTCAGAGGAAAATACGTAAATGTTGTAGCCTCGTTGAATGCGTATGTATCTCTTTTTGCCTCAGTCTACTACTCTCATGTAAAGTGAACGTGCAGATCTTTCTATATTTCAACCAAAAGTCCGCATGTGGGTGTATTTGCCCACGGGGAAGGCTTCTAACTTAGTTCAATATCGTTGCATGGCTTATGTATGGTCGATGCCAAGAAACTCCAGATTTTTACTCACATATGAATGCCCTGGCAAGGATGAACAACATTCCGCATAGGTACTGTCAATAATAGTATAAAGAACGAGTTATTCTGGTAGAAGGGGTTACGGAGCCAGCTAAATTGGTGACTGCGGATTCCCGGCCGCCTGGGCCGGCCGAGGAAACTTACGGCCTACGTAATGGGCCCAATTCATTAGGGAACAAACAAAACAAAACTTTGTAAACACAAGTAAATGCAAACCGTGTGACGTAGCCCTAGACTTCATGGGCTGAAATATTCAGACTTCGTGTCTGGATCTTTCTTTCAAATCGTCTCTATTCTTCTGAACTTATTGATTGTGTACCTTCCGGCCTTCTGAGGTCACGTAATCGTGAATTCGGAAAAGTCTTAGGGGTCATTCAGTACACTCAGGTGTCTTGCTTTCCAGTAGAAAGCTCTGGAGCTTTCTCTCTCGTGGCCTTTTCCTTCTTCTGTCCACAACTTAGACTCGCAATCATAGAACACAAAAGTTCTTCGTTACGGCATTTGACTTTGAATTCGTATATCATTTGTGGTATTTTCGAAGTATTTTCTTTATTTCTGTGACATTTTATGCGTATTAAGTTTTCGCCTCTTGATAGAAAAAAATAATGAAAAAAAGAGGAAGAGACGGCAACTGGGAGATATGACGGAATGTGCCTGCAGTTTCTATCGCAAGTCGTTGTTATTCATTGCTTTTGGTAACTTTGGTTGTTCGGGAGCACATGGAGGCCAAACGTAATGGCTAAAGGATGATTGTCGCTAGTTCTCATGCTGATGTTTATTTTTTTTTGCTACGATTTTTCTATGGTTAACGAGATGATTCACTCTAAAAGGTAATGAGGAAGTGAACCAAAAATAGGTTTACCTAAGTGACTAATTATACTGATTTCTTATTCATCACTGCAACTTTATATGTTAATTGAGTAGTTTATTGTCATAAATAACGAATACCACATGGTAGTTTAACGTTGCGTCTTGTAATAAACAGTATTAGAATTTCACTGTTGGTGAGAAAGGCAGGGCTGGGTCCAAGTATATGTACTTGTACTTATACGTGGAGTTTGAAAATTCACTGTTACTTGTACATGCCCTTGTACTTGTACTCGTTCTCAGACCTAAGGTGCCTGACAAAAATACGAAGTACACTCAAGTACAAACAAATACATTGTATTTAATCAGAAGTTATATTCTGTGGGTAAATTGATATGATGCTTTACGAATCTATGACAGCATTCTTTTTACCACATAAAGTACTTGTACATAAATACAATAACACGGAATTAGAATTAAGTTCATGGCGAAATGACAGCATTTTATACCTGAAAAAATTTCCAGGTGTTTGGAGTTGGACCTATGTACAGTCGCCTGTACTTTGACACAACACTGCAGAAATCCGTATAAGTCATACTCAAAGGACTGTTATCCATTTAACGAGATTTCACTGTGAAAATGTGTGAGTGTTTTTTTTTTGGTGTGTGTGTGTGTGTGTGTGTGTGTGTGTGTGTGTATTTACCTAGTTGTACCTAGTTGTATTTTACGGGAAGGGGAGCTATGCTCGTGGGGTCCCGTCTTCATATCTCATTTTATCTAAACTATTTTTAAATTCATGTATTGTTTTTGCACACACCACTTTCTCATCAAACTTGTTCCAACTGTCTATTGTGTGTGTGTGTGTGTGTGTGTGTGTGTGTGTGTGTGTGTGTGTTTTCACGTATTCATGCAAAGAACCTGGCTTCTTTGTATTGGTTGCTATGCAAGTGCTTAAGCGAGAGCCCCTCGCAATAAGATGCAAAACCCTACAGCTCCCGGGGATTCCCAGAAATAGTTGAATATTCATAAACCATAACAATAATATCAACGTTCTCCCCCCGGTAAGACATTACAGTCTCCGACCTTACGGCTAGAACTGTTGTGTCATTTCATGCCCCTACTTTTTTTTTTTTTTTTTTTTTTGTCACATGAAGGTCAAGTTTCACAACATACATATAATCTCGTGTAAGAGATATTCATTTCTAGTCTTTTGTTTTTAATCTGGAGTTATTTTTCTAGTTGTAAAGGATTTTCTTTTTTCTTTTCCATATCTTGTGCGATATAAACTCTAGTTTTCACACTTCAGTTTTAGATATGAAAGCCACTAATGTTTGCTCAGCACGAAAATGGTCGGTTGTTTAACCTTAAGATAATTTTCTCACGATGTTTTTGCTCTTTCTTTTACTGCAACTCTCCTGTGCTATTCCAAGGACTTTTACAATAAAGTGTATATAGTGTATAGTCAATGTAAGATTTATCAATGCTTCCTGAGGAATGTCACTATATTAGGATAACTTTAACAGCATTTTAAATTGATTAACATGCTAGATGCCCAATTTAACTTTTTTTTTCTTTTTTTTGTAAATGAAAAATTGATTATGAAAAGGGTGACAAGACTTTTGATGGTAAATGTGTACATTATTTGTTATTAAAAAAGGCTATTGTTCAACAACATTACTAGTGTACAGTCAATGTAAGATTTATCAATGCTTCCTGAAGAATATCACTATATTAGGATAACTTTAACTGCTGAGCATTTAAAATTGATTAACTTACTAGATGCCCAATTCAACTTTTTTTTTTTTTTTGTAAATGAAAAATTGATTATGAAAAGGGTGACAAGACTTTTGATGGTAAATGTGTACATTATTTGTTATTAAAAAAGATTATTGTTCAACAACATTACTAGTGTACAGTCAATGTAAGATTTATCAATGCTTCCTGAAGAATATCACCATATTAGGATAACTTTAACTATTGAGCATTTGAAATTCATTGACATGCTAGATGCCCAATTTAACTTTTTTTTTTTTGTAAATAAAAAATTAATTATGAAAAGGGTGACAAGACTTTTGATGGTAAATGTGTACATTATTTGTTATTAAAAAAGACTATTGTTCAACAATATTACTAGTGTACAGTCAATGTAAGATTTATCAATGCTTCCTGAAGAATATCACCATATTAGGATAACTTTAACTATTGAGCATTTGAAATTCATTGACATGCTAGATGCCCAATTTAACTTTTTTTTTATAAATGAAAAATTAATTATGAAAAGGGTGACAAGACTTTTGATGGTAAATGTGTACATTATTTGTTATTAAAAAAGACTATTGTTCAACAATATTACTAGTGTACAGTCAATGTAAGATTTATCAATGCTTCCTGAAGAATATCACTATATTAGGATAACTTTAACTATTGAGCATTTGAAATTGATTAACATACTAGATGCCCAATTTAACTTTCTTTTTCGTAAATGAAAAATTGATTATGAAAGGGTGACAAGACTTTTGATGGTAAATGTGTACATTATTTGTTATTAAAAAGACTATTGTTTCAACAATATTACTAGTGTACAGTCAATGTAAGATTTATCAATGCTTCCTGAAGAATATCACTATATTAGGATAACTTTAACTATTGAGCATTTGAAATTGATTAACATACTAGATGCCCAATTTAACTTTCTTTTTCGTAAATGAAAAATCAATTATGAAAAGGATGACAAGACTTTTGATGGTAAATGTGTACATTATTTGTTATTAAAAAGACTATTGTTCAACAATATTACTAGTGTACAGTCAATGTAAGATTTATCAATGCTTCCTGAAGAATATCACTATATTAGGATAACTTTAACTGCTGAGCATTTGAAATTGATTGACATGCTAGATGCCCAATTTAACTTTTTTTTTTTTTGTAAATAAAAAATTAATTATGAAAAGGGTGACAAGACTTTTGATGGTAAATGTGTACATTATTTGTTATTAAAAAAGACTATTGTTCAACAATATTACTAGTGTACAGTCAATGTAAGATTTATCAATGCTTCCTGAAGAATATCACTATATTAGGATAACTTTAACTGCTGAGCATTTGAAATTGATTAACATACTAGATGCCCAATTTAACTTTCTTTTTCGTAAATGAAAAATTAATTATGAAAAGGGTGACAAGACTTTTGATGGTAAATGTGTACATTATTTGTTATTAAAAAAGATTATTGTTCAACAACATTACTAGTGTACAGTCAATGTAAGATTGATCAATGCTTCCTGAAGAATATCACTATATTAGGATAACTTTAACTGCTGAGCATTTGAAATTGATTGACATGCTAGATGCCCAATTTAACTTTTTTTTTTTTGTAAATAAAAAATTAATTATGAAAAGGGTGACAAGACTTTTGATGGTAAATGTGTACATTATTTGTTATTAAAAAAGGCTATTGTTCAACAACATTACTAGTGTACAGTCAATGTAAGATTTATCAATGCTTCCTGAAGAATATCACTATATTAGGATAACTTTAACTGCTGAGCATTTAAAATTGATTGACATGCTAGATGCCCAATTTAACTTTCTTTTTCGTAAATGAAAAATTGATTATGAAAAGGGTGACAAGACTTTTGATGGTAAATGTGTACATTATTTGTTATTAAAAAGACTATTGTTCAACAATATTACTAGTGTACAGTCAATGTAAGATTTATCAATGCTTCCTAAAGAATACCATTATATTAGGATAACTTTAACTGCTAAGCATTTGAAATTGATTAACATGCTAGATGCCCAATTTAACTTTTTTTCTATTGTAAATGAAAAATTAATTATGAAAAGGGTGACAAGACTTTTGATGGTAAATGTGTACATTATTTGTTATTAAAAAAGATTATTGTTCAACAACATTACTAGTGTACAGTCAATGTAAGATTTATCAATGCTTCCTGAAGAATATCACCATATTAGGATAACTTTAACTATTGAGCATTTGAAATTCATTGACATGCTAGATGCCCAATTTAACTTTTTTTTTTTTTGTAAATGAAAAATTGATTATGAAAAGGGTGACAAGACTTTTGATGGTAAATGTGTACATTATTTGTTATTAAAAAAGATTATTGTTCAACAACATTACTAGTGTACAGTCAATGTAAGATTGATCAATGCTTCCTGAAGAATATCACTATATTAGGATAACTTTAACTGCTGAGCATTTGAAATTGATTGACATGCTAGATGCCCAATTTAACTTTCTTTTTCGTAAATGAAAAATTAATTATGAAAAGGGTGACAAGACTTTTGATGGTAAATGTGTACATTATTTGTTATTAAATAAGACTATTGTTCAACAACATTACTAGTGTACA
>NC_134813.1:16910536-16913036 GCF_046742065.1 Oratosquilla oratoria
AGCACCTGATCCTCTGTCCTCTACACCTATATCAGACAAGTTGTCTCTACGCAAACAACTGTTTGCTAACAAGTGGCTACAAGGATGCCTCCTTGTTGCAACACCTTGGGTTTAGAGTCTCAAAAACCTCACAGTGATGTCCCTGATGCAGCAAGAGCCTGTTCCAACACCAGACAGGAAACCCAAGAAAAGAAAGAGAGCTGAATCCCAGCAATCAGACTACCTTGCTGGGTCATTCTAGACCAAGAACTCAAACTTTGCGACAAAGAGTGAGGTGGCGGCTTATGAGACCCTCACTTTGAGTGAATAATATCCTACACTGTAGGAGGGTACAAAGTGCCTGAGTTACTTGAAAGATGCAAAATCATCATGAAAATACAATGGAACCTGTTTTCAATGGGTCTTAGGAGGTCCAATGTAAAATTTAGTCAAACTAAGGAAAAAAAAAAACTTTAACACTCATTTCTGAAAAATGTAAGTTTTTGATACTCAAAGTCTATCTCCTCCCTCAATTTTCAACCGATTTTTGCATATGAGGTCTCTATTAATAGCTAGATAAATGACAAAAAATGAAATAGAGAGTTTTTTTTGCATATGTTAAATAATATTTTTTTAATAACGTGTCAAAGTCAAAATTTTGCGTTTTTTTCGATAATTTTTTTATATTTTTTTTCCTCGGCGTTAAACAAAGATATTAAAAAAAGCTTTCTATTTTGTTTTTTTATATATGTAGAAGATTCTTTTGCTGTAAAATGAAAGACATCGAATAAAAATTGTAAGAGGAGATAGGATTTGAAAGAAGCCCAAAAATATGGTATTTTTTACGTTTTTTATTAAAAAATAAAAAACTACTCGTCAGATCTGAATAAAACTCATGCTGTGAATGTTTCCTCAGACCTAGATATCACACAGAAAAAATCAGCAAGATCCTTCAGAAAAAAATATTTTGGGCGGGGGGTCCCCTTAAATATATATGCATATATATATACATATGCATATACTTATACATATACATATACATATACATATACATATACATATACATATACAGATACATATACATTAACATATACATATACATATACATATACATATACATATATATATATACATATACATATACTTATACATATACATATACATATACATATACATATACATATACATATACATATACATATACATATACATATACATATACATATACATATACATTAACATATACATATACATATACATATACATATACATATACATATATATATACATATACATATACATATACATATACTTTTATTGTTCTATCCGGCAAAACAAGAAAAAAAAATACGATAATATATATATATTTTTTTGAGTTTTCAGATTTAAGGTTATTGGTCACTTGATATATTCTAACCTTTTGTTTACATTTTAATTGCTTAGGCCCTGTGCACACTAGCGGTTTGAACAGCGCGGAAACATCGGCAGTGCCGTATAGTCAAGGGAAAACTGCGCGGGAGTGAATGCCTTAAATTGTAATTAAAACGCCCCGGTTCAAACCGCTAGTGTGAATATTGTCTTAGTCGGTTCCACAAATCTGAGTAAAATTTCCTGACTCCAGCTAGAGCAAATTATATATATTTTTTTTTTCGAAAAGCTTAATCGAGGAGGTAACAATGTTCACACTAGCCGTTTTTACCGCTCGGAAACCACGGGGGTACCACATAATGAAGATGAAAAAGCGCGGTTGTGTGTAAACGGTTCCACTGACTTACTCCGTAATTAAACCGCGGCGGTTGAAATCGCTAGTGTGAACAGGGCCTTGTGACCCTTCGGGCAGCATCTGTTGACATCAAGAGCCAATGGGATGAAAGGGTTAAAAATTTCCCACCCTTTTTCTTCCTCATCACTTGATTCTTGATTTGCAATATATTTGTTGCAATATTCAAGATCCACGCTTCTAAACTTAACAAAGTTTTTACCTCCAGTGCTTTGGTTCTCTGTACTTTTTTGTTTTGTTTTTGTTTTTTTTTGCTCCTGTGTTTTTCCCTTGCCTCATAAAACTCGTTTCATTTCTCTTTACTTCTTTGGTTTTCCACTTCCCTCTTTCATTTTCCCTCAATCTCTTCACTTTACATTCTCTATATCAGTGGTTCTTAACCTGTGTGGAATTCCCCACTGGTGGGGGAATGGCGGAGTTGCTAAGTGGGGAATGACCGGTTGGACAGAAGACCCACTGTCATTTTTTTTTTAATCGATGTGTTTTTGTTTCTTTTTGTTTGTTTCTGGTGTCTTCTTGTTGTCACATTTCGTGAATTTGTTTCCACACACAAATAATCGATAGTGCTTCAAAATTTGATACATTACATCCAAATGCTGACTTACTTTACAAATCACAACCATTTACAGACTGTTTTAATAACAATAACAACCAATATATGAGGTATTGTAAGTCATGTTTGGGTAAAAGTGACAACACTGTATATTTACGTATGGGTTAAAATCGAGTTTGTCAAAGACC
>NC_134813.1:16923036-16925536 GCF_046742065.1 Oratosquilla oratoria
CGAATAAGATTTCTAAAGTTCGCGATTCGCTTACCATATGTAATCATGCTGATATCTGCTCTCACTGATATGTACGTGTAGCTCACCTCTTCTCTACAAAACTTAGTTTCGGATTTCCTTATCAGTGATAAGATATATGTACGTTTCTCAGATGGGATTACTTGATAAGATGTATCATTACGAGTTTCTCAAGTATATCAGTTTACAACTCATCCCAGGTAAGTATTGAGTTATCTCATTGTTATGTCATCTTTGATATATATTATTATAATTTTTATAACTTTTTTTTTCTGAGAGCTTTAATCTATGAAATCCAGCTGGGTGGGATAGGGTACCATGGTACAGGGTTGACTTAATGAGGCACAGTTCCCAAATGTTAAGTACAGGTAGCCGAAACGGTATCGTACATTCCTTTGCCAAAAATAAAAATAAATGAATAAATAAATAGACAAATATATAGAAAAATAATAATAAATAAATAAATAAATAAATAAATAAATAAATAAATAAATAAATAAATAAATAAATAAATAAATAAATAAATAAATATATGAATAAATAAATAAATAAATGAATAAATAAATAAGTAAAGAAATTAATAAGTAGAGAAGTAAATAGATAAACAGATAAAAAATAAGTAAATGAAAATTAATGAATAAATAAGTAAATAGATAAATAGATAAATGCAAATATAATTATGATATGTCGTAAGTAAGAAAAATCCCGACAACATTATTATTTGTTTTTGTTTTGTTATCATTTGTCTGTCTGATTTTCATTTACTATTAGTTATATGTCAATTTATTATTATTTACTATTTACCTGTTTGTTTATCATTTAACTATACCTATGCATTTATTTATGTATTTCATTTGTTATTTACATTATTATAGTTTTTATTTATTATTTTATTATTATTATGATTTTTTTCGCATCCGACCTAGATATGGACCAAAAGGTCTCCTGTCGGCATGCTCCGTCTTTGTAATCCTTTGTAAATCAAAGGTCTGTAGCTTATTGATGTTTACATCCTTGTAGACAATCCCGCACTGTCAAAGTATATTGAAGATTAACAACAGAGTAAAGAAATGAAGTGACTAAGAGAAACCAGGTTAGTACAAAAATGGAAAGAGAAATCCACATCGTATGCTCATAACATTTCTGAATAAGGAGAAAGGATATGATCTCTGGCAACATGAAGGATATCTTTTATATACATGGAGGGGAAAGAAGAATGAAGAGAACTGGAAGGCAACTCGCACGCTCTATGCGGACGATGCGGCAACTGTTGTACAGGATGCGGCTGAAATACCTCCTACATTTGATCGTCTACAACAGTCTACAGTGAATAGAGGCCACCATTTAGAGGACGTCATTTTCAAAACAAAGTGAATAAATACTGTAACCATTTGTTTAAACAACAGTGAAATAAGTTTTTGATATCTTTTTCTTTCTTTTATCTTTTAACCTTCAAAAAAGAAGGAGGGTTGCAGGTTGCAGGCGTGTGATCAAACGGGTGAGAGTAAATGTCGGTTCCAGACCTTTCATGACGCCCATATTGGGCAACAGGTAGAACCCGTTTTTTTTTTTTTTTTTTTAACCTTGACTGAGGTGAAACAATACTCCTGTTGCTGCCTTTCCTGACTTTTGAACATCAGAAAGTAAATATATATGTATGTATATCCACAAATAAGTGTATAATGTCCAACCTTTAATTATAAATATCATACTCATCCCAGACACAGTCATGCCCCCAATGAAGATGCAGAATCTTGCACCAAATATTTTACATTCTCTCAGCTATGTTCCCATCTTAAACATTATCTTAAATTACCCGTGAATTTCTCAAATCTACTTTTGTTCTCTTTGAAAACAAAAGCCTATTTTCAAAAAGCCAAAAACCTTACGAGCAAAATTGGCTACTAATTCTTTTGTTACGGTTTTCAACAGGATACAACTGAGAAAGTGCCTCTTGGCACTGGTACCTAAGGAAAATATATTTCTTCACAGTCCGTGGGTTGTTCCTAGCAACTACTGGTGCAAAATGCTTCCCCTCGCACCCCCCAGTTCTACTGATCAGTGCCAGAATCACCTTCATTAAACCCTTTGGATTGGGCTTGACTCAAATGTCTTCTTCTTCTTCTGGACACGCCATGTCCGAGAGCGAAAAGAAAGATGGGAGAAAATGAACTTTACATGTTGTGTGTGTGTGTGTGTGTGTGTGTGTGTGTGTGTGTGTGTGTGTGTGTGTGTGTGTGTGTGTGTGTGTGTGTGTGTGTGTGTGTGTGTGTGCGTGTGTGTGTGTGTGTATGTGCGTGGATGTGTGTGTCTATGTGTGTGTGTGTATGTGCGTGCGTGTGTGTGTGTGTGTGTGTATGTGCGTGTGTGTGTGTGTGTGCGTGCGTGCGTACGTGCGTGTGTGTGTGTGTGTGTGTGTGTGTGTGTGTGTGTGTGTGTGTGTGTGTGTGTGTGTGTGTGTGTGTGTGTGTGTGTGTGTGTG
>NC_134813.1:16928036-16938036 GCF_046742065.1 Oratosquilla oratoria
CGTCTGGAAGGTTATCTCATATCTTTGGTTGTACTCTTGAAAAGGAATTTTCTCAGAATCCGGGAGATACAGTCCTTCGGGCATGGAGAAAGAGAAAAGACAAAGACCAACAGAGTAGTTAATGAAGGGAATAAACTTAGTAACAATCTAGCTGGCGCTGAAACAAACTGTTGTTTTGAATGAAGATTAGATAACTTTATGGATTGAGATGAGAGGTGGAAAGGGGCATGGAACTACCAAATGTAGGCCTTATAGTCCCGTGCGGCCTCCTCCAATCTTATGTTATTACGATTTCTACTCTTCCAAGGTCACTTCTTACATTTCGGTCTGTGATAACACCATTAAACTTTCAGGGATTTCCCGTAATAAGAATTGTCATTTCCTTTTAGGTATGCATTGTCGATAAGTTCTTACGTGCTTGTCACATTACCATGTTCAATTACTGCATGATTTTCTATATCTCTGGAAGTGATATGGTATCCTCTAAACTTGGCTGGCAGTCTAGGTTTATATTATTTCTTTCGTTTGGGTCATCATATATGTATATGTATATATATATATATATATATATATATATATATATATATATGTATATATATATATATATGTATATATATATATATATATATATATATGTGTGTGTGTGTGTTTATATATATATATATACAATTTTTTCTCTGGTTCAGACCAGGTGATTTCATTCAGATGAAGGGAATCGCTCACTTCTTTATGAATTGATAATCTAAAACTTATAAGAAAGGCAAGGCGATTAATTATGACTTTTGTAATGAGAAATGCAAGAATAAAATAAGAAATTGCAGCGTAGGTTAGGCGCCAGACAGACTTTCTTTATTCATTGGGTTACGGGCACCAGGGATCCTTTCTCATAGGTCGGAGGGCGAGAGAAAGAAAGAAAGAAGAAAAGAAAAATACCCACATAACCTTTATTTATATCAAGCTTTTAGGAGGCAACGTTGTCAGGTCGGAGGAAACACACACACACACACACACACACACACACACACACACACACACATATATATATATATATATACATATATATGTATGTATATATATATATGTATATATATATGTATATATATATATATATATATGTATATATGTATATATATAATATATATATATATATATATATATATATATATAATATATATATATATCCTTTTTCAATATTGTTTCATACCTCACTGGCCAGGCTGATGAGCACACACGCTCTATGTACCAAGCTTTGCATGTTTTGTACAAAAAATAATCCCAGTTTTTTCTTTTTTTCTTTTTTAACATTCATCATTATACCAGCGCAAGTCGGCAGTTCGACGGAAATAAAAAGAGGAATTTTGCGGGTTTTTTTTTCGTTTTTTCCAACGTCGGCGGGCCCGTAGCCCAATGAATAAAAAAAAGTCTGGCCATACGATGTCAAATAGATAATGTGCGGACATAATACAGTCATAAGCACTGCTCCACATGCACATACGAACACACACATATATATATATATATACATACACATATACATGATTTCAAGAAATCTACAGCGACAATGGCGTTGTTGAGTTTATATTGGAGCTTTAATTTCTCTCGTGCAACAAGTTTCTGTGGTGACTCCAAATAGCTGAGAAGGTGTCCAAAAGACATTGGGTGTGGTTTTCTCTTTTTTAATTCTCCTATACGTATTTCGACCTTACTCGGTCATCCTCAGGGAGGGAGTAACAATAGTTGGTGATTACAGGGTTTAAATACAGGCCGTACATTGGCCGAACACTGGGAGAGGTCATTTCATGTAGCCGTGATCCGTAGCGCTGCGTACGTGGAAGTAGCAACTTCCTTGTGGATTGTGGAAAGGGGTGTTATTGTTTGTGTTATGTGCGTCTACTGCTTGGGAGTGTGGTTGTGGGCATGAGTTGTATGTTAATGGAAGGTTTCTCGATGTATATGTTCACTGCTTCGGCCATCTTAAGGCGAAGGGGGTCGTGGGCTTTGTAGATCATTTTAGTGTTTTCGTTTAGTGTTTGTCTGGTGATGGTGGTTTTGTGTTCTTTTGTCATATGTGTTTTGATGGCGCCATTCTGGAGGTGGTATGAGAGTCTTTTGGAGAGGGTCATAGAAGTCATGCCAATGTATGAGGAGGTGCGGTGCTGAGAGAAATTAAAGCTCCAATATAAACTCAACAACGCCATTGTCGCTGTAGATTTCTTGAAATCATGTATACAACATGGCCTCCTACCAAAATATACATATATATACATATACATATATATATGTATATATATATATGTATATATATATATATATATATATATACACATATATACTCGTATATATATATATATATATATATATTTACATATATATATATATCCTTTTTCAATATTGTTTCATACCTTCTCACTGGCCAGGCTGATGAGCACACACGCTCTATGTACCAAGCTTTGCATGTTTTGTACAAAAAATAATCCCAGTTTTTTCTTTTTTTCTTTTTTAACATTCATCATTATACCAGCGCAAGTCGGCAGTTCGACGGAAATAAAAAGAGGAATTTTGCGGTTTTTTTTTTCGTTTTTTCCAACGTCGGCGGGCCCGTAGCCCAATGAATAAAAAAAAGTCTGGTCATACGATGTCAAATAGATAATGTGCGGACATAATACAGTCATAAGCACTGCTCCACATGCACATACGAACACACACACACACACACACACACACACACACACACACACACACACACACACACACACACACACACACACACACACACACACACACACACACACACACACACACACACACACACACACACACACACACACACACACACACACACACACACACACACACACACACACACACACACACTCCCAGTAGCCAGTTCGAATCCTGCCCAGGGCCGAAATTATTTCGGTATCGCTGTGCCTCGGGTCGTTACTCTGACTCTCGTGGGCGGGGAGTTGGGGGTGTGTGTGTGTGCAAGGTCATAGCATTTCCCATAGATCGGACCTACGAGCTCTGAGCTCTCTTCCAGGAGGGAAATAGCTGTCGATCACGAGTCCAACACGTGATCCAAAGACCAAGTGAATACACACACACACACACACACACACACACACACACACACACACACACACACACACACACACACACACACACACACACACACACACACACACACACACACACACACACACACACACACACACACACACATACACACACCAAGAAGATTACATAAACAGGATCCTGTGACACGTAATTTCGATTCAGAGTTCGTGTGGAGGGTGAGATATTGTCCGTCTGCGGTCGCCCATATGGACGCGGTCCGGCACATCTCGTAAAATGGGAGGAGACGGGCGCCGCTACAGGACAAGACAGAGGTCAGAGGATCTCCGTCCAACAGGTTTTTTTAACATCTAGAGACTCGGTATTCCTCTTTTCCAGCGTGTCGTCTTGTCTCGGTGTCCGTTTTATCTTTTTGATATTGCATAAGGACGTAGGAATGGAGGAGACTGCGAGAGACCATAAGGCCTACACTAGGCAGTACCATGTTCGTTACCACCTGTTATCACTCTCCATAAATTTATCTAATGTTCTCTTAAAATAACCAATTAATTCAGTTTTCACTATATGGTTGTTAGGTCTATTCCATTCATGAAACACTCTGTTTGGTAAACTTATTCTTTCTTATTTTCTTTTTTTGTAGTTTATATAATTTAACGGAAGGATGTTGCTAAAAACCAAAAGTTAATAAAATAAAAATGTCGTAGAAATACTGGCTTAAAAGGAATTTTTGATATGAAAAGTGACCAAGAAAAGAATTTAGATTTAAATGTTATAAACCAACTGGCAAGAATTGATAACGAAATAAAGATTGCTAAGTTAAGTTAAACAGAATTTTTTTTATTTTCATATGTCACGTTTTTTTCTAAAGTTGCTGTATACTTGACGTACAATTCTTAATTTGCTTCGAACTATGAATTCTTTGTAAACTCTCTTTTTTCTTAATTTTTATGAATAAACCATTTGTTGCCCGGAATTCCAATGCCTCACGGCGGCCGGCAACGGTAATGGAGTGTTGTTTTTCTTTTCCTTTTGTCAATGAGGCTCCACATTCACCTACGTTGGCATCAGCAACAAAGACCTCGGCATCACCACCCAACTTCACTCACACCATCACACTTCACCGGAGCACTGTCGTCGTCGATCACAGACAAACCGTCATAAGTAAGCATGTGAAAAAATAGTAGGAGATAGCCAAGGCTGGTTGGGAGACGGATAGTACGCCACCCATGGAAACTAAGTGCTCATCCCTCGAAGTAATTAGCATCTGGGTAATGGATTCCGGTCATGGGAGCTGAGCCTCTCCGCAGACAATACTGCTGAAGTACCACGTACAGTAACCCAATACTAGATATAATATATATATTTTTTATCGAATCTTTGCCAGCTAAAACATAAGCTTATATATATATATATATATATATATATATATATATATATATATATATATACATATATATACATATACATATATATATATACATATAGATATATATATATGTATATATATATACATATACATATATACATATATATATATATATATATATATATATGTGTGTGTGTGTGTGTGTGTGTGTGTGTGTGTGTGTGTGTGTGTGTGTGTGTGTGTGTGTGTGTGTGTGTGTGTGTGTGTGTGTGTGTGTGTGTGTGTGTGTGTGTGTGTGTGTGTGTTTGTATGTGCGCGCGCGCGCGTGTGTGTGTGTGTTTGTGTATGCGAGTGCGCGTGTGTGTGTGTATTTTTCCTGGTTATCTGTTTGTCTGTCCGTCTTTCTGTTTGTCCGTTTGTCTGTCTGTCTGTCTGTCTGTCGGTTTGAGTGTATGATTATGCTCGTTATTATTCTTAGAGAAAGGATTCACGGATGACAAATAGCTAATGACTTGAGATGAGTCATTTCCATAATCCGGATGGAAAACGCATGGGAAATCTTAAGCGAAAGAAATAAGAATAAAGTTTATGAAAAATGACACATTCTGATCCTAGAACGCTCACAGAGGGAACTGAACGAAGAAATACGAAAATAAAGGGAAAAGTAACAAAAGAAAAGTGACTAAGAGATAACAGCATCACAGGAGATGGGAAGATACCAAAGGAAATACCACAGTACCGTCAAAGGAAACGATAATGACATGGGAAAGTCTCCCCCCGTGAAGCAAGGTCAGATTTATAGGATTTTAATCGAAGTCAAGCCTGAGACGATTTGTAGTATGGAGTCCAACCAGCTTTTCTTGCGTAATACTATGTTTCCATTTTTTTTATTTATCTATCTATTATTATATTTCTTTAATACTTAGCGGCCTGAGCTGTGGTCTATGTTAATATAATTCTCGATTAATAAACACGAGATTTTTTTCTTTTGTCGTTTACCGCATATAATATGCATACATACATACATTTATCTTGATACCATCCTTTATACATGCATATATATACATATACATAAGTGTGTATATATTATATATATATATATATACATATATATATAATATGCATACATACATACATTTATCTTGATACCATCCTTTATACATGCATATATATATATATATATATATATATATATATATATATATATATATATATATATATATATATATATACATAAGTATGTATATATATGTATATATATATATGCATATATATATATACATATATATACATACATATACATACATACATATATATATATATATATATATATATATATATATATATATATATATATATGTATAATTTCCATATGTCTTATAATGGACTTGTTTTCCTTTGAAAGGAGATTTATGACTTCACAAAAGGTAATCATTATAGCTAGATCACGATTTCAGGTGCATGCCCCTTCTTCAGTAGCTTAGGATATTCTTACTTTGTGGTTATGGAAGAATGTTCCGAAGAATGAAGTGATGATGTTACATTTTATATATTTGTGTTCATACTTGCTTTCCACTGGGGGAGGATAGTGGGTTACTGGGAGAGGTTACTAAAAACTCGGGCAGTGGCGAGTTGTATACTTGGGAGAGTCTCCGGCTTCGGGTTGTGACGAAATGTCGCTTGCTTAGTTTTGTGGCGTTTTGTCCCATACTTGGGTTTATGGTGTTTTGTCCCATGTTTTTTTTTTTTTTTTTTTGCGTGTTTTGGTTAGTGGCGGTTATTCACATGCTTTGGAGTGCCTTAAGGTTCTCTGCTTTTATGTTTAAATTTGGGCTCAACTCTTTGTTATATAATGCCTCTAAGGTTGGGAAGCGTTTATTACCTGTACATATATCCAAAATTCCTATATTTTTTCTAGCATGTTTCTTGTCAGGGCTATACCAAGTTCAGTTCTTAGATATTTTTTAGGAACTCTTGATGGGAAGTGGAAAGAAAGGCGACGGGATAACCTCATTGTCTTCATGCCAATATAGGAGGAGGGGAGGGCTTCACAGTTCCTTCGGGTACATTTGAACCTATAAATGACATGTGACTTCTGAAGTCCCTTTCTCTCTTGGTGTGGGCTGTTCTTAATTAGGATTTTTTTTTGTCTTATTAAATCACTAAATTATTTACTTTGGGTTGACTGGTTTGATGCTTTTCTTAATAATGTAGGTTGTGGTACTCTACATTTGAAATTGGTGGTGAAAGAAACTCGGACGGTGTTCTTAGCTTTACTTCTCCAAGTATATATCTAACTACTACATACACTGCAAGCCCCTAGGAAGGCTCGGAGGGTTACCAGACACATATTACCTACATATGTACAGTTGCCATATCAGGAATATTTGGAAGTTGGGTCGCCTCGGTTGAGGCGTCGGTCGATGCAGGCGGCTGACCCAAGACGCAGCTGTGGCAATTGTTCAAGGTAGTGGTTTGACCTGAGACGATGAGAATCTATTCTTTGTCATAAGGACGTTGTCAAAAAAGGTCGTTGATCTTGGTTACCGAACATTGGAAGTCCCTTGGAAGACGCTAGTCTTGGTCAACAGTACCACGCTACACCATATGTGTGCGTGCACGGGTGTGCACGCCAGTCATTGAAGTGTTGCATACGTTAACTACATTGATGATAAGATGGCTTGGTTTTCTATCTATCACTGACCCCAGTGATATTGGTGCTACGGAGATAGAAAGGAGACAAATCACAAAGCAAGCCAGGCCTGATTGCAGGACCTGGTCATGAAGATATATTTACAAAATGGTGTAAGAATTGTGGTAACTGTAAACCATTCATGAATATAAGGCAATAGGCTTAATGATATGAACAATAGTATGAACATAAGAAAAGTAGATATTGTTTCCATTCACCCTGGCAAGAATATACATTCTATGAACTTGTTGCTCGATTTCTAAGATTATAGCGGGGAAGGGGAACTGGATGTTTTGGTTGAGAGGAATGTTGATGGTCTTCTATTGCAGGAATATTGTGATCCTGTAATTGCAATATGGTCTCCGTAAGATTGTGCCAACTAAGTGCTTTAACTTTGTTCTTTGATTAATGTCCAAAGATAGGATAGGTTCCAGAGAGTTTGGGGAGCGTTGATATCCGGGTTTTGTTAGAGATGTAAACATCAAAGGTACTTACAGGGTGTCTTGTCCTGAGTTTTCCTGATTTTGACATGCGGGAAGAGTTTGCACGTCTGTTACTATTGGAATGTATGTCTCCAGCTGGTAGTGAAGTGGAAGAGTTAGAGTCGTGGGAATGTGTGTGTGTGCGTCGGTGTCATTTGAGTTAACAGCTGGTGCATCCTCGTGTGATGAAGCAGAGTGAGTTTGAGCAGTTGTACTAGAATTAAGTGGCGATAAATCAGGTTTTGCCTGCTTGGTCACGTTGATGTGGTTGACTTTGTGTAAATTTGCTGATGGCAATGCAGGGAGGAAATGATTAGCATATATGTTGCCATGTTGAGCAGGTTAAATGATGATATTATGTTGCTTTATCAATGTTAAGCCTATGAGGATATCAGCAAGGAAATGGACGTCAGCTACGTAGGTGGTAACGGGAATGCCTGGGCATTCATCTTTGAAGCTAATGTCTAGAGATAATTTACCAATGATTAGGAAGGGTACACCATCTACATTGCAAAGGTTGACGTCGGGGGGGTTCCAAAATGGTGACACGTTTTGTTTCAGTGCGGAATCTGTGGAAACTGTGTAGTGTCATGATGTTAACTGGGGAGCCCGTGTCGAAAAATATTTTCACTTTGATGTTACTAGACTTATTATTGAAAGTTAAGGAATCTGAAGACATGTCTGGGATATCAAGGGTGTGTACCAGTAAGGTTGCAAATGGAATATCTTGATATAGAGTAACTGTCTTGGGTATGCACTGAGTCTTTGTATCCTGTTGTCACAAATAAGATGTGGTACGTGAATGTCTTGCAGGAGATGTGGTACGTGAATGTCTAGCAGGAGAGCTATCTAAGGATTCTTGTCTGTGTTGTTTCCATGCTAACAAGACACGGCAACGATCAGTCGTGTGAAAGCATGTGCCATGAGGCTCGCAGTGTCGGTTCGGTTTTGACGGGTATCCGTGATAACACGTGTTAAAGAGGTGTCCTGATATGTGCCAGTATGTACAAAACATTCGTGTTTTTGAAGGAGAGCGCTGTCGTGAGTTATGTCGCGTGCGTGATGTATGTTGTGCTCTCGTGTTATGTGAGGGGGACCGTGTGACCTGTGCTATCGTGTGTGGTAGTGCCATGGATACCGACTGATTTTGTACCTGCATGATAGCTTGTTCTGTATCAGAGAATTTCCTTGAGAATTCGCCTAATGTGATACCTGGTGTGAATGTAATGGTGCTGGCTTTCTGGAGTGTGTCTGAGTGTAATTGTGAGAGAAGGCTAAACTATGCAATGAGGAAGACTACGTTATCTAATGGAATTATGTTGTTTGAAACCCAGTTTGAGTTTTTGAGACTTTCTCTGAGTTTGTTCTTAAATGCTGAAGCAATTTTCTTTAGTGGTAGGTGGGCCATGATTGCACGTTTTTGCAAAAGAGTATAGGGGAGAAAGTGCTCCAAGTGCCTCAAAAACCGGAAATGACTTTTTAAGTTGACCTACAAATGTATCAAATTAATGTGTTTACTCAAACAAGTCAGACTGAATGATGTCACTAGCTAAAGTGTCATGCTTGTCCATTTTGGATGTTCAGATGGATATCTTTGTTTTGTCGTATGTGACATTCCTAAGTAGTATTTCTGAGTGAACTTTATTGAGGAAGGTGTGTACAGGAATGTTCCTGCCGTTAAAGAGTGGTAAACTTGCCTCGTCCTTAATGAGTGTGATGAGGTTTTGCGTTGTCATGGCGTTGTGAGTAGGAGTTGAATTGTCTGAAGAGTTGGAAGTAGAAAGGGGTGACATAGTGGAAACGTAGCTTGGCTTCGTGTATAGGTTCAGTTTGTCGAGTCAGAGAGGGCTTTGGACACTTTCATGTATTAAAAAGAGATATGTGTGGAGGCCATGTTGCTCCTAGGTGGCACTGAGAGCGGAAAAATATCTACTTACCCAATGTGATGTTGGAGTACGGCGGTGACGGGGTTGCAGTGGGCGAGAGGCGATGGAAGGATGCACTGCTAGAAACAGGGGAAACAATCAATAAATGGTTGTGGGAAGTGGGTTAGAAAATATGTAACCAAGATGTGTAGGAATATAAAATGGAATTGGAGATTCTTGTGCAGCTTAGGTGTGGTGAGTTCAGAGTGGTATGGCCGTTGGCTGGTAGATGCCGCGACGATCTCTGGCGCGTTGAGATGATCGGGCGGAGCGTGATGCGATGTTGGAGGAGATGGTCCGACTCATGCAGTGGTGGAGAAGGGTAGTCCAACGTCTTCGTGTTGTCGTGGTGGAGGTGGCGGGCGTCGTGGTGGTGGAAAAAGCCTCTGGTGGAGATTTCCCGTAGGGGCTGAAAAATACGTCTATGTTGACATGGTGGAGAATGCAGCTACGAGGAATC
>NC_134813.1:16943036-16953036 GCF_046742065.1 Oratosquilla oratoria
GATTAGAGATTAGATCTCGTGTTGTCTCTGGTCAGCTTTCCGCAGGGAAACCTTGCTCGAAATCGAAAAAAAAACAAAAACAAGGCCAAGGCGTGCAAGGAAAGTATCCAATGCTTAGACTGGGACATTTTCACTCCGCCCGTGGTCGTGCATGAAAGGAAACGGCACTAAATCGAAATGTTTCTGTGCCAGGTCGGCAGATTTCATTAACCATCAATATATCTATTCTAGGAATTAACCTATAATAAGTTTAAGATGCTAAATCTCCTTTTCTAGAAGGGTGTGACGGCTCCAAATAATGGGACCAAGAATTCTGGCCCAAAATATAGCCAAAGCTATGTTTTGCTCGGCGCGATTTATTAGCCTATCATACCTGGCATAATATTTAGGTAAACGCGTTGGCAGGCTGGGTTAAAGAGGTCAGGCTTGTGATTTGCAGCTCGAAGCAAACAGTCTCTTTCAAAAACAAAGACAATTCTTTGACGATTATCATCATTGAGCCATGAACGATATTCGTTGCGCGATAACCGCACCAGACGAAACGTACCGGAATGGTCACTGACGACGGGATTGAGCAACGATTGACGAAGACGAATACACACGAACCTCAGTTATTCATTGTTCTAGATTGTGAATTTGTAAAATATGACTCAGTATGTAGTCTGGGGAATAGACGTAAATATAACTACAGACCTCCTAAGAGTATATGAACGGTCGTTTTATTATCATTAGAATTAATTCGTATTAAATGTAGTATTCAAAGCAATACTATTATTGATGTTGTAATCATCATCATCATCGTCGTCGTCGTTATCGTCGTCGGATCGTTGACGTCGTGGTAGTTGTCGCGGTTGTGATGGTGGTGGTGGTGGCGGTGGTCGTCGTCGTCGTCGTCGTCGTCATCATCATCATCATCATCATCATCATCATCATCATCATCATCATCATCATCATCATCATCATCATCATCATCATCATCATCATCATCATCATCATCATCATCATCATCATCATCATCATCATCATCATCATCATCGTCATCGTCACCGTCACCGTCACCGTCACCGTCACCGTCACCGTCACCGTCACCGTCACCGTCACCGTCACCGTCACCGTCACCGTCACCGTCACCGTCACAGTCACCATCACCATCACCGTCACCGTCACCGTCGTCATCGTCGTCGTCGTCGTCGTCGTCGCCGTCGCCGTCGTCATTGTCATCGTCGTTGTCGTCGTCATAAACAGTAGTTATATTTTTAGTAATAACAGATATACAAATTATATTTGTAATGTACGGTTATACTGAGAGCAAACGGCCTTTGGCCTTGTAAGTCAGAAATGTATAACAGTAAACAGAAAGAAGAAAACATATTGTCTAACGACCACAGTCAATGACAGAGTCAATGAAATGTGTTTGTGAAGGACAGAGCTTTCCCTTTTCTTCCACAGTCTCGTACAGATGGAGGATGTCCCTAGTTGTAGTCATGTTAGTCATGTAGTCATGCTAGTAATATTAGAAGTAGTGACTGAAGCAATAGTCATAACAGCAGTAGCAGTGATAGTTATAGCACCCGTAGAGGTCTTAATGAAAATCATGTATGAAATGTTTACTAGAAGAAATTGAGGCCTATTGTTAAAAATGAATAAGTGAATAATAATAAAAAAAGGAAAATCTTGAAGATACATGAGAACATATTGACCGTGCCCATATTCTATTCCTGCCCTGAATAGTTCTAGCCCAGAGACATGACGGAATGTGTCTAATGTAACAGACAAGGAACACAAAAAACATTTGGAACCAACTAAAGCAGTAGTTCCTAACCTTTTCTGGCTTGAGGTACCCTTGCCAAGCCTTTCAGAAGTCCCCGGCACCCTTATTAGAAAATCTAAATTCTAGTTTGTCAGTATTTTATTGATTCAACATCAGTGTAACAAAATTTTGTCCCTGGATAATATGAAAATACTCATCTTTACACTGATGCTGCTTTAATGAACAAAAATGGATGACAGAGAGAGTCGGTATTACGAAAATTATTTTTGCCCTGAATTTTGGCGGCACACTCAGTGAGTTGATCTCACGGCACTCTTTGGTGCCGCGGCACACCAGTTGGGATCCACTGAACCAAAGGAATAGACGGGAGCATTTTCGTTGGTGCCAGGCAGATTGCTCTTTTCTTGTCTATAGGGTTTAATGTTTCAGTGTGATTTCTTGCATCTATTGATATTCAAAGTAATAATTTTAGGAACATAAGATCATAAAAAGGGGGGAGAATGCAAAAGACCATAAGGCCTACACTAGGAGTTCCATGTCCCTAAGCACATTTCATCTCCATCCATAAAATGATATAATTTCCTCCCAAAAGAGCCAACTACTTCCGAGATCACTACATTGCTACTAAGTCTGTTCTATCTATTCGCGACGAATAAGATTATCTGTAAACAACCAGAAAATATAGGTAGATTATGGAATTAGTAATAAAGGAATCAGCATACTCACTGCATCACGACTCGGTGGCGCGGTTGGTAGAGTCCCAGACTGTCACTACGGCGGTCCGGGTTCGAATCCTGTCCAGGGGTGAAAATAATATCAGTATCGCTGCGCTTCGAGTCGTTACTCCAACTCTCGTGGGCGGGGAGTTGGGTGTGTGTGTGCGTGTAAGGTCAAAGCAGTACCCACAGATCGGTCATACAAGCTCTGAGCTCTCTTCCGGGAGGGGAATAGCTGTCGATCACGAGTCCAACACGTGATCCAAAGACCAAGGTGAATCTGTTTTATTTATCTGTATACCAAGGGCTTCTTCCACATTATAAGGGAAGTAGCCAGCCAAGGCTTGCTGCCATTAACACCTATTCCATTTCCATTCACCACTCTTTGTTTCCTCTACATTTCTTCTCTCCACATTATACATACATACATATACCAAAGGATTTTTCCCCCTACACGGGGGGTAGCCAAAAAGAAAAAGGCATAGAAACCACTCCCACCCATTCCATTTCCTATATATTCCACTCCCCTCCACCCTCCTCCCTCCCTCTTATCTTGGCACCTCCTGGATGACGGGTCATCCCTGCATCCTGTCCACTGCCCTGGGTCAGAAGCATAGTGTATGAAAAACAGTCTGACATAGAACTAAGGGTATTATTCCGTTCGGTAGGATCGTCATATTGTTTATTTTGGCTGTCGATGAGGGATCTTATTTGTCTTAAAAATATATATAGATAGAAATATATAAATATTTTGACTACTTTCCTAGGGAGCGATGTCATTTCATGCCTTCATTCTATCTTCCATCAGTTGGCTTTATTTACCCAAAGGGATGCTTCGTAAAAAAAAAAAAAAAAAAAAAAAAAATCTTTAAAATGAGGGGAACTTACATATGCAGTAATGAAAAGACAAAAAAAAAAAATAAATAAAAGATACTTTAAGCCCCAGTCGCACCAAGCTTACGACCTGTTTTCGACCACCGGCGACGGTGGCGCCTTTGTTTCTCTTATGGTTAGTGCCAGGTGGCCATTTCATATTCGTCTTCATGACGGGGGAGAAGATTAATTCCAATTGCATCATTGACTCGAATTCTTTTTATAAACAGAGGAACAGCACAAACCAGCCTGGTCGTCGATGGTCGGAAATGGGCCCTTAGATGATCCAGCGAAGATGGAAAATAAGGATGGGCTATGGAAACTTCAGAGGCATAGCAAAATTAAGAATGAAGAAGACTGCAAGAGACCATAAAGCCTACACTAGGCAGTTCCATGTCCATTATCATCTATCATCCCCATCGATAAAGTTATCTAGCCTTCTTTTAAAACAACCGCTATTTTCAGCGCTCACTACATGATTACTAAGTCTATTCCATTCGTCAATCACTCTATCGGTAAACTAGTTCTTGCATATTTCCTTCTTAAATCCAATTTTGTTCAGATGAACCAAATTTATGCATTTTATTTGTTATTTACATTATTATAGTTTTTATCTATTCATTTATCATTATTATGATTTTTTTGCATCCGACCTAGATATGGACCAAAAGGTCTCCTGTCGGCATGCTCCGCCTTTGTAATCCTTTGTAATATAGTTGATTGATTCACTATTTGTTCAGTTAACCTGAAGTTTTCCCTCGACATCGTTTTCGCTAGTCTGATGGAAAATTATGCTATATCTATTTCGGTAGACACTAATCCTAATTAAGTTCGTTCGATAACCCTGACAAAACCTAACCATCACAAAAACTAAACAAGCTTAATTTCCATACAATGGCCTCTCTGATACCACTATGTTATTCATATATAAGTGGTTCCAATGCCTGTGTTCCCAATGACAAGGAAATATGCTATATTAATATTCAATGAATAGATGTATATGGTGGTTGGCAACCCAATGAATGGCCGTTGGAAGTATTTTTTTTTTCCATGCCCTTGAAGGAAAAAGGGATGCCCAAAAAACTGAGAAAGATTGTGACAGTTCCGGTTTTCAAGAACAAAGGGTGTGCGCATATCTGCAGCAACTACGTGAGTATAAAGCTGATGAGTCATGGAATATGGAAAAAAAGTGGTGGAAACTAGGTCGAGAATATAATGAGGATCAGTGAGGAACAGTTTGGTGGCATGCCAGAGAGAGGCTATGCAGACGCAATTTTGTTTTGAAAATGTTGATAGAGAAAAACAGAGAAGATCAGAAGGAAATAGGCAAGAATTGGTTTACTAATAGGGTGGTCGATGAATGGAATAAACTTAGTAACCATGTAGTAAGCGCTGAAACTATCAGTTGTTTTAAAAAAACGATTAGACAACTTTATGGATGGGGATGACAGGTGGTGATGGATACGGAGCTGCCTAGTGTAGGCCTTATGGTCTCTTGCAGTCTCCTTTATTCTTATGTTCTTATGTTATGTTCAGTGTACTTTTGTGGACCTAGAAAAGGCTTATGACAGGGTACCGATGAAGAAGTTGTGTTGTGTGAACTCAGAAGTGGCAGAGAAGTATGTGAAGATAATGAGGGAATGTACGGCAATATTGTAACAGATGTGCTGCGGGAATGACCAAGGATTTCACGCTAGAAGTAGAATTGCATCAGTGATAGACTCTGAGCCCTTTCTTTTTTTTTGCAATGGTGATGGACAGACTGACAGATTTAAAAATCCCGCTGAGCGAGAGCAGTTGTCGAAAGTGTCGAAGAGCTTCAATATTTGCAACATGGCACGTTAGAATGTCAGGAAACATAAGAGAAGATATACTTTATTAATGTGAAGAAACGATATTAACGTTAGTCAGATTGATGTAGTGTGTACATCTTTTAACGAATTGAAGTCTTGAATGAAAATCACATTTTACGTTATTATGACTTTGACTTTTGATTTAGACCTAAGAAAATTTATAGAGTTCATCGTTGGAATAATCTTTATGAGGTATCATAGTATCGTTATGATCAAAGCAAGTTAAGAGGCCAAAACGTGCGTGACAACGTAACAGACAGACAGACAGACAGACAGACAGACAGACAGACTGACAGACAGACAGACAAACGTCTAACGGAACAATGTCGCATTGTAGTATGTGGTGAGAGCCGGGAGGAAGTCGAGGCAGAACTGGATATATATATATATATATATATATATATAAATATTTATATATATTTTTATATATATATTTATATATACACACACACACACACATATATATATATATATATATATATATATATATATATATATATATATATATATATATATATATATGAGAAAAAGAAAGAAAAAAGTAGAAGAGAGACTGAGTACTTGTGTATATAGGAGAGATGACGACGTGGGAACAGTGAGGCTGCGAGGTGCAGAGTTGGTAAATGTCAGTGAATTCAAATGATCGGGATCAAATGTCCAGAATAGAGTGTGGTAGAGAGTAGGAGAGAGAGAGAGAGAGAGAGAGAGAGAGAGAGAGAGAGAGAGAGAGAGAGAGAGAGAGAGAGAGAGAGAGAGAGAGAGAGAGAGAGTAGGTTGGTAGGAATGAATGGAGGAGGGTGACAGAAATGATCTGTGACAGAAGGATGTTTGGTAAAATAAAAAGGAAGCTCTATATGGCGGTAGCGATGCCAGCCATGTTGTATGACAAGGAAACGACACCGATGACATAAAGACAGGAGACAGAGTTGGAAGTAACATTCTTTTTTACTAGGACTGGCTAAGCTGGACAGAATTAGAAATAAGCATATTAAAGACACACTGCACGTATATCAGTCAGGGGAAAAAGCTAGAATGGCGAGACTGAGATGGTTTGCCCATGTGTGGAAGAGAGATGTGAGGAAGGAGGTGGATGGGTGGTTGGGTGTGGGGGGCATCCTTTTTTTTTTTTTTTTTAATGTAGATCTGCAAGAGGAAAAAAGAAAGACAGAAGAAAAGGTTTGTATGTGCAATAAAAGAGGACATGAGGATGCTCGATGTAACAGATAAAAACCGAGTAAAATGGAGATGAGTGATCCACTGTGGGAACCCCTAATAGGAAAAAAAAAAAAAAAAAAAAAATCTGTAACATTAATACTAATACCCTTAAAAACTCAGTACCTATTTTTTCCTCGAATTCAATTGATGATACAAAACAAACATCAACGTCTGAATTTTTGAAACTCAATGCATTAGTAATGTACGACAAAGGAAAATATTTACGGATGATCCTTTTCAGGCGATTTTTTTCTATTTGTATGAGAAAACAATACACTTAACTGAAGTTGAACATTCCGTGTTTGATCTACTCATGGGTTATCGGGATAAATATAAAACTTAAAAATACCAAATAAAACAAATATATTGATAGCCATTACTTGTCTTATTTTGGTTAGTGTCATCTTTAATTGTGTTTCCATCAGACTTTTTTTTTTTTTTTTTTTTTTTTTTTTTTTTAGGTAATATCTTTCGGAGCCTACCATAGGTATAAGGAGTGGAAGGCCTAAGCTTATATATGAGCTTATTCCTCATATCAGTTGAGTACACTGAGCGGGTTAAAGCACCGCTACTTGCGGCGAAGGTCGAGGTGACATCAATGCAAACCCTGCCGCCATTGAGTTGGACCAAGGGCATGGTCAATCGAATTCCACGCAACAAAGTCCTGTTTAAAGGGCCTCATCCTAGACTCCTGATAGGGGGTGTTCGCGACGTTAAAACGAATCATCACATTGATTACGCTTGAGTTAAGGTTAATTAGGGATTTGGGTATTGTCAAATGTACTGTATATGTGTTTAGAACGCTGTGTTCAAAATGTGTTAAGTCTTTTTAAAATACTTCATTGAATGGTCACGATTAACATTAAGATAAATTTGTAAAAAGGAAAAAATGAATGATCGAAGGCTGGAATTATAAGGTAATCTTATTAGTTCAAGAAAAACAAAAACCAATCTCCAAGATGTTATGTACGCAAGGATGACTGTGAGAATATAAAGAATATTCTGATGAGGAATAAATTATTAGAGATCTTAATTAAGGAGAATTATGATGAAATTATAAACTCAAGTTAAAGAGAAACTAATGTCCAGAGTTAAGATATGTAATATCCGCAATGGTGATAAGGAAATTATAAAAGATATCTTAATGAAGAACAAATGGTTGGAGTGCTTATTTAAAGAAGATGATGAATGTAAGCTTATGACAAATATCAAGGTCAAATATAATGAGAAAGAGCATTGCGTCATAGTGTATCATCATTGTTGGAAAATAATATGTGATAAAAGTGACACTTTATATACTTCATAAGGAGGAAATGAAGAAAGAAATGTGTAATGTTTTTATTATTTATTTTCTAAGTGTCAGGATTTTCGCCACATTTGTAGAATCTGTTTATGAACAGAATTGTGTAAAGTGTTGCTATGGAAATAAACTTCTTAGATACAAATCGAATAAATAAAAAGCATACAGTAGGAAAATAACACTGAAAATAACAAACATATGGCAGATATTATTATGCGTCAAGTACAAAAAAAAAGAAAAGAAAAAAAGAAAAGAAAAGAAGATTCATTCAGATTAGAAAGCTTATCTAACATCTCAATTAGTAGCCTGAAGAATGTGCCATATAAGTGAGAAAGAAGAGGAAGAAGCAGAAGCAGAAGGAGAAGAAGGAGAAGGAAAAGGAGAAGAAAAAGAAAGAAAAATGATGATAGTAATAGTAATAATAGTAATAGTAATAGTAATAGTAATAGTAATAGTAATAGTAATAGTAATAGTAATAGTACTAGTACTAGTACTAGTACTAGTACTAGTACTAGTAATAGTAACAATAACAATGACAAATATTTTTCGAACACCGATGACTCCAACCATTGCCTATTTTGCTAACCTATATACTTTAAGAGCCAGTGACCGGGACTGAATGAGGTGATCGAAATCAAGTCTGGACAAATACAGGTCCGTCTTGTCAGTATCAAGTTACAGGTCAAAGTCCTTGACACGAAAAACTAGTATGGTATTTAGCACCTTTTACATTTTTTTTTTATTTATTTGCTACTAAATGCCAAGTTGTGTTCTCTGTTTACAAACTTTTTGAACTGTACATACGCACGCGCACGTGCGCGCACACGCTAACACATATAAATACACACACACACACACACACACACACACACACACACACACACACACACACACACACACACACACACACACACACACACACACACACACACACACACACACACGCACGCACACACACACACACACACACACACACACACACACGCACGCACACACACACACACACACACACACACACACACACACACACACACACACACACACACACACACACACACACACACACACACACACGCACGTAATAAGTTGCTCACTTAAAGAAGGAAAAATACCAAAAGGCTGAAAAAATGCTAACATTGTACCAATATGTAAAGGAGAAAACAAGGAAGAACCAGCTAATTATAGACCTGTCTCTCTTACAAACACTGTAACCAATATTTGTGAGGAAATAGTCAAGAATAGATGGGTAAAACGCTCGAATAAAAAATATATAATAAAATCGAGACAATTTGGATTCAGGCAGGGAAGATCATGTGCTACAAATTTAATCTATTTCTACTCAAGACTAATAGATATAATACAAGAAAGGGATGAATAGGCTGATTGTGTTTTCCTAGACTTACAAAAAGCCTTCAAAAAAGTACCAAACAAAAAATTATATATACATATATATATATATATATATATATATATATATATATATATATATATATATATATATATATATATATAAACATAGGAGGGGTACATGGTAACCTACTAAACTGGATGGAGGATTTTTTTGCATGGGAGAAAAATGAGAGTAATGCCCAAAGAAAAGTGTTCAGGTTTTGAGGAGGCGATTAGTGGAATTCCACAGTGATCAATGTTATCTCTAATAATGTTCGCTATTTATGTGAATGACATGGATAAAGATGTGGAATGTTACATGAGCTTCTTTGCAGACGATTGAGACGATTGAGACGATTGAGGAAAGTGAAAACCGAAAAGGATTTTGAATCACTACAGAGAGATCTAAACAAGGTTTGGAAATAGAGTCAGAAGTGGGAAGTGGACTTCAGCATTAGGAAATGTCGCATAATGGAGTTCGGAGAAAGTAAAAAAGAATATCAGAACAATGTACAATTGGAACAAAGAAAGTAAAGAAAGTGGGATCTGAAAAAGACTTGGGAGTAATTATCTCAAATGACTGGTCCCCTGATAAACAAATAAACAAATTGTCGGAGAATCCTATAACTTACTAAGGTCAATAAAAGTGGCTTTTACCTAATTAGACGAAGGAATAGTTAAAAAAAAATTAGTCACACTAATAAGACCTAGACTGGAGTATTCTGCTACACTATGGTCATCCAGTGCCTAAAAGAATATAAAGAAAAAATTGAAAGAATCCAGAAAGCAACTACGAAAACGGCCCCAGCACTTTCAAACCTGAGGAGAGACTGGCTAAATTGAAATTACCGACAATGGAATAAAGAAGAGAGAGAAGCGACTT
>NC_134813.1:16958036-16970536 GCF_046742065.1 Oratosquilla oratoria
CTTCCTGCAGGCAAAGGATTCCTGATTATAACTGAACCCTTGTCTGGTAAAGGATTGAACGCCTCAAGTAATTCATTCTTTTTAAACTGTTGCCATTTATTTTATCTTATATAATTTTTTCATTTACTATTACTTATTTATTATCATTTATCTCTTTTTATCATAAATCATTATTATTTATATGTTTGTTTATTAGTTACCATTATGTATATATCTAGTTTATTTATTTATTTATTTATTAATTTATTAATTTATTATAATTTTTTCTCGTCCGACCTAGTTAAGGACTAAGAGTTTTCCTGTCAATATGCTCTTCCTTTGTAATAATTTAATCTAAAATAAATACAATTAATCAGGAGGAATTTCCCAACTCTGCGGAGCGTTGGATCTCAGAACTTCATTCAAAATGGAAGTCCATAAAAACACGAACACAGAACACGAACAACAAACTTAAAAAAAGAGAGAGAGAAAGAAAGGCACGAGCATTATATCCGTGTTGCAACATCCTTAGATGGAAACCTATAGTTAGATTATATATTCAATCTCTGAGGACTGTAATTTCCCATGGAGGGTTTGAACTAAACAAATGAGATCTTGAGTAAACAGAATGAAACCCAACGATGAATACCTCGATGGAGAAGAGTTGCTTAATCCTTCCGCTGCTCAGGAAAACCCCATCATGGCTGAAAGAAAACCTCCTGACGGCAGGCAGAAGAAATATACAAAGGACTACAAAGGCGGAGCATGCCGACAGGAGACCTTTTGGTCCATATCTAGGTCGGATGCGAAAAAAATCATAATAATAATAAATTAATAAATAAAATACATAAATGAATGCATAGGTATAGTTAGATAATAAACAAACAGGAAAATAGTAAATAATAATATATTGACATATAACTAATAATAAATTAAAATCAAACAGACAAATGATAACAAAACAAAAACAAATAATGTAAAATGAATTATAATCATTACAGCATCTTGCTTAGGTGTTTATCTAAATGATTCTTAAAGCTTCGAACTGAACTACATTGCACTACCTATACAGGAAGTTTATTCCATTCATTAACTACACGGTTTGCGAAGTTGTTTCTACCTACTTCCAAATTGAATCTATTTCCGGACAGTTTGAGACCATTGTTTCTTGTCTGATTCTCATTTAGTATGAAAATTTTGATTCTCATGAGTAGTTATGATTTGCTACATCACGAACTCCTCTTATCAGGAGATTAGGTGTCCCATATAGAGGACTCTATGATTTGGGATTTGATAAACAATGCCCTTGGTCCAACTCACTGAAGGCTTGTTTTGCACTACCGTCGCGTCGACCTCCGCTGCAAGTGGCGACGCTCTAATCCGCTTGGTAGAGGATGGTATAGGAGGTTGCAGAACGGAAGGATGGTCGAAGGTAAAAGTGACCACCATTCTAAATTGAATGAAGAATCATTTCTTGTCGTAATAGAATGATTATTGACTTGAAGATTTATGAAGGAAACAAGCAAGAACTGGTTTATTAATAGAGTGGTCAATGAATGGAATAGATTCAGTAACCATGTAGCGAGAGCTGAAATGATCGGTTGCTCTAAGCAAAGATTAGACAACTTTATGGATGGGGACGACAGGTGGTAATGGACATGGAACTTCTTAGTGTAGGCCTTATAGTCTCTTGCATCTCCTTCATTCTTATGTTATGTTGTTCAATAGGGCGTTACTTGTTGTATAGAATTTATACACTCAAATTCCACAGAGGGGAGAATCATCTATATCTATCAAATGTAGACATTGAAAAATTGTCAGCGAGGACTAACCACTTTAGTAAAAGAGTTCTATATTAGGTTGAATAAAATCATCTACTGTCACGTCATCACAAACAAAATCTGAAGATTAAGTTAGGTTAGGTTAGGTCACCATATTAAAGGCAACCTCAACAGCAACAAGAGGAAAACCTACATAAGTAGTACTCAGGTTACAGGGCTCAGTGGGCTGAATAAAGCCAAGGACCTTTTGGAATCTGCATCTTGACAATTTGAAGAAAATCGTCCGAGGTGAATCACCCGTTACAAGATGCACGGGATGACGTAACCAAGGCGTCTTGGCGAAAACAGGTGGTCACTTGCAAGAGTACTTCTTGCAGCAGTAGAAATCCAAGGAGAAACAAGGTATTCATTCTATCTTGTCGGTCGGACCACAGGGTGCCCAATTATAGAATGTTGTAACCTTATCTCCGTTATGACGAACCTCCAAATACCAGAAGGCGAAGTTACTCGAGAGTGGCGAGTTGAAACAGCGAGATGACATCATTCAGGATGCTTTCTGATGGCCCTCACGATAGTCAGAAAATATATTGTATATGTATATTCACACACACACACACACACACACACACACACACACACACACACACACACACACACACACACACACACACACACACACACACACACACACACACACACACACACACACACACACACACACACACACACACACACACACACACACACACACACACACACACACACACACACACACACACACACACACACACACACACACAAACACACACACACACACACACACACACACACACACACACACACACACACACACACACACACACACACACACACACACACACACACACACACACATCAAATCAGCCATCCTGAGTCCACTGCTGAACAAAGGCCTCCTTCATAGCATTCCATGATTCACACGACACCGCCAATCTCTGCCATGCACTCCTGCAAAATTTACTATCTTGTCTATCCACCTTCTGTCCGGTCTCCCTCTTCCACGCTTCCTATCTCGCGGCGTCCACTCAGTAACACTCTTGCTCCATCGCTCGTCAGTCGTTCGCACCAACTTACCTGCCCAATTCCACTTCCTCTCTTTTACTGCCTCCACAATATCTTTCACTCTAGTCTGCTCTCTCACCCAACTTGCTCTTTTTCGGTCTCAGCGTTATTCCCATCATTGATCTCTCCATTCTCCTCTGTGGAATCCTTAGCTTTGTCTCCATCGCCTTTGTCAGTTTCCAAGTCTCACACCCGTATATTATTGCTGGCAGAATGCATTAATTGTAACTTTGCGTTTCAAATAAAGAGGTAGAGAGCCTTTCAGGATTTTATTATACTTACCAAACACTTTCCAACTAATTGTAATGCATATTTTTTTTTCATAATCATGATCTTAGGTCACTTTCACCATCTGATCTAAATGATTATACTCTTCAGCTTCTTCAAGACTCTCACCATCAATTATAATATATTTACTTTGAACTTTCGTGTTGAACATTACTTTGGTTTTACTCTTATTCATTTTTAAACCTACTTTGAGACTTTCCTTGTTCAGGTCACTCAGCATATCTTGCAAGTCTTCTGCTCTTTCTGAAATAAGAATAATGTCATCCGCAAATCTTAGGTGGTTCAAATATTCGCCATTAATCTTCAAACCTTTCTCTTCCCAACTCAACATTCTGAAAATCTCATCCAAGCAATATTTAAATAATTTGGGTGACACTGCATTGCCTTGCCGTACTCCTTTCTCGATCTTGATCTTTTCTGTATCTTTATATAATCGAATTATAGTGGTACCCTTCACATAATTTTTTCTATAACCCATACGATCTGTTCGTTTGTACCCTGCTTGCGTAGCGAGTTTAGTATTGCTATTTGTTCTACCGAGTCAAAAGCCTTCTCGTAATCTACAAAAGCTAAGCAACTTTGTGGATGAGGATGACAGGTGGTAATGGATATGGAACTGCCTATTGTAGGCCTCATGGTCTCTTGCAGTCTCCTTGATTTTTATGATAAGAAATAGATGAAAGTTACACATGTATAGAAAGAAGGAGGACACAAAAACAGTGGGAAAATGTGCGTGGTTGATTTCAGGTGACTTTCTTCCATGGCACGTTTCTTGCCAAAGCAAGAGAAATAAAAACTGATATGGAATTCCCTCCAATCCCCGATCCTTGCCCTACATATCATTAAGGAAGACCATTGTTTCTGCTGGTAAGTCTGGAGGTCTTCTGTCGACCTTAACTTTCACTTTTGTGATATGTATCATTGTTGCATAATATATACATACAATTGCATGACATTTCTATGCAGTTTATTGGAGTTTTTCTCATCTCTTATGAAAACAAACACATATACAAACATGTATACAGTACATATGTGTAGACAAAATATGTATACATAGAACACGTTAATACAAATACGTTCATACACTCATAATACAAACACACTCATAAATAAGCATGGAAATTCACACACACACACGCAAACGCTTACGCTTACACACACGCGCACGCACGCACACACACACACACACACACACACACACACACACACACACACACACACACACACACACACACACACACACACACACACACACACACACACACACACACACACACACACACAGAATTATGAAAGGAAAAGAACGCCTTGATAGAGAGGACTTATCAAAGTGGGACAGAAAAAAAAAAAAAAACAAGAGGACATGCAATGAAACCTGAAAGAGAACAGCTTCCCAAACAGAGTGGAACACGGTATATGGAATAGTTTGGATGAAAAAATAGGGTGTGCAAACACAATATAAGAATTTAAGAACAAACTCGATCTTGCGAGATACTAAAACGGGTCACTACGAGCATATCTCCCCCTCCCGTATAACACAACTAGGTAAATATAACCAGGTAAAAACACACACACACACACACACACACACACACACACACACACACACACACACACACACACACACACACACACACACACACACACACACACACACACACACACACACACACACGACTCGGTGGCGCAGTTGGTAGAGCGCTGGACTGGGAAGTACGGTGGTGTTCGCAGTACCTGGTTCGAATCCTGCCCAGAGCCGAAATTATTTCGGTATCGCTGCGCTTCGGTTCGTTACTCTGACTCTCGTGGGCGGGGAGTTGGGGGTGTGTGTGTGTGGAAGGTCATAGCATTACCCATAGATCGGTCATACGAGCTCTGAGCTCTCTTCCGGGAGGGAAATAGCTGTCGATCACGAGTCCAACACGTGATCCAAAGACGAAGGTGAATACACATACACACACACACACACACACACACACACACACACACACACACACACACACACACACACACACACACACACACACACACACACACACACACACACACTAACACTAACACTAACACACACTAACACTAACACAGACACACACACACACACACACACACACACACACACACACACACACACACACACACACACACACACACCAACGTAGATGACCCTAACGTTGGAGAAGGAAGAAGACTCGTTGGGTGACGAGCCTCTCCACCGCGTTCCTGTTGGCAGCTCGCGAACTGACGCAACCAGTTGCATGAAACCGATCGCAACGGATGTCTACATGCTCCGAAAGCAGTATTCTCTGTACGTTTGGCCCCTACCAATGAAATGGAAGAATTTTTTAAATAACATGTAAAGGAAATCTATATGTTCATATCCATACAGCACATAGAATAGTACTTTCACAGAGTGTAGGCACCCGTTGCGATCGGTTTCATGCAACTGGTTGTGTCCTTCTCCAACGTTGAGGGTCTTTTGGGGTCTCTACGTTCATCAAACCTTAGGCTCATCTACTGGCATAAGTTCATTGGTAAGTGTGTTTGTCTGTTTGTAATTATGAGTGCATGAAGTGTTTGTATATATATATATATATATATATATATATATATATATATATGTATATATATATATGTATTTATTCATATATATATACATATATGTATATGATATATAACATACACACATATATTATATATATATATATATATATATATATATATATGTGTGTGTATATATATATAAATATATATATATATTTATATATATATATATACACACATATTTGTCTACACATATGTATGTATGTTTGTATAGATATTTGTTTTCATGTGAGATGAGATATAACTTCAACTAATTGCATAAAAATGTCATGAAATCATATGTATATATTATGCAACAGTAATGCATATCACAAAGGTGCCCAAGACTTTCATGGTTTTGATCGTTTGCTAATAAATGTGAACTAATTGGTGGTTGGCTGTTTACTGCCCTTATTATTCTAGTTGAGGATTGCAATTTGTTTAGTAAGTTCTATACATCTCCAAAGCTTACCTCTGTAAGCACAATTACGTTGACGTTTGCTCATCAGGATGAGAAAGTGAGTTACTTTTATTTGTCAGGATGGGAAAGACGTTCAGGAAAATGTATATCGTTGTTGGGTTTAGAGACAATGCGAAAGGAGCAGGTTTGGTCTTTCTTTGTGATATGATTGTCATTTTTTCTTAAATAGCTCCTCTGCCGTGAAAGAAATCTGATGACTACAGTTGGCTGAAACACCTAAAGCCTTGTTCAGACTAACGGTTTCAATCGCGGTGGTTGAACTATGATGTAAGTCAATGGAGGTGGTCACACACAACTATGCTAGTGTGAACAGGCCCTAGATTAAATGCCTTCTGCAATCTAAGAAGGCCAGGCCAAGGCATCTAGAGGAAAGTCAGTGAGATTGGTAGATGGGGAAATGATCGACAAGATTAGACCACGGGACGGAAATAGTTTTTTCTGTTGAAAATTGTGGAGAGACATGAAGAAATATCATGAATAAAGGAAGGAGAAGAGAAAGAGAATAAAAAAATAAAAAAAACAGTAGAGAATGTAACCACAGTAAAACATTATTATTTTTTTTTCACCTTAAGGAAATTCACTTTAAATGGGAACTTGCAGCATAAACTGTGAGAGAGGCTTCATCTCCATAAAGGAGAAATCAGGACGGTTCGCCCGGGCAGGAGATAGCCTCTTGCTTGCAGATGGGAACCTTTATCTCCCTCCAGTTCCAACAAGGTGTGGAGGGCTGAGTCCGTGTTCGATTCTCACAAATGGATTCGGGAGAAAAAGAGTGGCAGGTTGAGTGGCGGGAGAGGAGACGTTGGGAAAGACAGAGAGAGAAGAAGAGAGAAACTGAGAGAGCTAAAGAGGGAGGGAGAGAGAGAAAAAGAGAAAAAAAAAATATATAAAGAGAGAGAGAGAGAGACAGAGAGAGAGAGAGAGAGAAAGAGAGAAACTGAGAGAGCTAGAGAGGGAGGGAGGGAGAGAGAGAAAAAGAGATATAGATAGATAGATAGATAGATAGATAGATAGATAGAGAGAGAGAGAGAGAGAGAGAGAGAGAGAGAGAGAGAGAGAGAGAGAGAGAGAGAGAGAGAGAAAGAGAGAGGGACAGAAGGCGTTCAAGTTGCATTAGGCATGATGTTTCAGGGGTCAAAGGTCAACACTGAACTTTGGAAGACTAATAGAATAAACAAGTTCCAAAGCAATTTGCCTTGATTATCATAAACTGTTTGAATTAAGTGCGGTGATTAAGAAATCATTAGTTTTACTTTAGTTTCCCTACGCCTACTCGATCTTCTTTTATGTCAATGAGTTCTATGAACTAGAGGAATCTGAACAGAGGTGTGGCAGCAGGTAGGCTCCGTGGGTAGAATGTCACTCCTTCTTGGGCTTCGGGGAAACTGGGAGAGGTTCAACGTATACCATAAGCCAAAGGGACAAAAACATGAGGCGTTCTCCGGTTCACTGTAAATACACTCCTTGAAATAAAAGCTGGAGGACGAGTTTACAGGTGAGATGTTTGAACGAAAATAGTATTTAGTGCCATATGAATCACTTGTACACGTGTGAGTCAGGATACGGGGCGTTGAGATAATCTACAAAAGACCTTCAATGCACTCAAAGTTGATAAGCAATCACATATCAGATTTATGCGCTCAAAGTTAGCGAGCAATCACACATCAAACTTTTGCGTGAGAAATTATATATAAAGAGAATGATTCCGGAAAGAAGTATTTGAAAAAACAAAAACAATGGAAGTACAATGGAAACCCAAGATATACAGTGCGACAATATTAGTAAATAGTTATTTGTGTGTGTGTCGAAGCTTACGTTTGTGTGTGTGTGTGTGTGTGTGTGTGTGTGTGTGTGTGTGTGTGTGTGTGTGTGTGTGTGTGTGTGTGTGTGTGTGTGTGTGTGTGTGTGTGTGTGTGTGTGTGTGTGTGTGTGTGTGTGTGTGTGTGTGTACCTAGTTGTATTTACCTAGTTATATTATACAGGAATGGAGCTATGCTCGTGGTGCCCGTCTTTGTATCTCTCAGCATCAAGTTTTTTCTTAAAATCTTGTATAGTGTCTGCACACACTGTTTCGTTGCCTAATTTATTCCATGTACCTATCACTCTGGCTGTTCCATGTATCTGTCACCCTGGCTGTTCAATCATTACATGGATGGGGTGGTGCGAGAGGTGAATGCAAGGGTAGTGGGTCAGGGGTTGGAGATAATTAAAGAAAATGGAGAAAAGTGGGAGGTGAGCCAGTTGTTGTTTGCTGACGACACTGCGCTTGTAGCAGGATCAGAGGAGGGATTGAGGAAGTTAGTGACAGAGTTTGAGAAGGTATGTGAAAGAAGGAAGCTGAAGATAAATGTGGGTAAAAGTAAGGTGATGAGATGTACAAGGGGAGAGAGTGACAGCAGGGTGGAGGTGAGCATTAAGGGTGAAAGACTGGAGGAAGTGGATAGTTTTAGATATTTGGGTGCGAATGTGGCAGGAAAGGGAGGAGTGGGGGAGAAGGTAGAATGTAGATTGAGAGAAGCGAGTAAATGCCTTGGTGGATTGAAAAGTGTAATGAGAAATAGACATCTGGGAATGGATGCTAAGAGGAGGTTATATGAAGGAGTGATTATACCAACAGCATTGTACGGGGCAGAAACATGGAACATGAGAGAGGAAGAGAGAAGGAGTTTGAATGTGTTTGAAATGAAATGTCTGAGAAGTATGATAGGGATTACTAGGCTAGATAGAGTAAGAAGTGAGGAGGTGAGGAGGAGAACAGGGGTGGAAAGGGAGCTGGGAGATAGGGTTGATGACACATGGAAAGAATGAGTGAAGAAAGATTAGTAAAAGAAGTGTGGAAGGCAGAGGTGGAAGGAGTGAACATGAGGGAGCGTCCTAGGATGAGATGGATGGATGGGGTGAAAGGGGCATTACAAAAGAGAGCAATGTCTGTTGAGGAAGGACGGGAGAGGACAGATGATAGGGGTGAATGGAGAGGGGTTGTGTATAGATGATGCTATGATGTATGAGGGGGAGTGGGTGGGGGTTGGGGGTTGGGGAGGTATGTGTGAGAAGAAAATTGACGCAGCCCGAAGGGATTTCTCCCCATCTTCTCCTTTTCTGCATGAGGGGACGGAGAGGGGGGGGGTCGCCGAATTTATGAAGCGGCCTTGCTGTGGATGCGCTGTGTCTTGCGACACTGCTTCTGACCCAGGGCAGTGGACAGGATGCAGGGATGACCCGTCATCCAGGAGGTGCCAAGATAAGAGGGAGGGAGGAGGGTGGAGGGGAGTGGAATATATAGGAAATGGAATGGGTGGGAATGGTTTCTATGCCTTTTTCTTTTTGGCTACCCCCCATGTAGGGGGAAAAAGCCTTTGGTATATGTATGTATGTATCTATCACTCCGTGTGGGAAGCTGTTCCTTTTTAAATTTCTTCTGTAACTATCTTTTTTTAGTTTCTTTTCGTGTCCTCTCGTTTTACATTTGTCCCATATTAACAATTCATCCCTATCTAAAACTTCCACTCCTTTCATTATTCTGTAGATAGTCAGGAGGTCACCTCTTTCTCTTCTCTATTCCAAAGTGGGTAGTTCTAATTTGGACAGTCTGTGTGTGTGTGTGTGTGTGTGTGTGTGTGTGTGTGTGTGTGTGTGTGTGTGTGTGTGTGTGTGTGTGTGTGTGTGTGTGTGTGTGTGTGTGTGTGTGTGTGTGTGTGTGTGTGTGTGTGTATGTGTGTGTGTGTGTGATTCCCCATGGTCTTGGATCATGTGTTTGACTCGTGATCGACAGTTATCAACCTCCCGGATGAAAGCTCAGAGCTCGTATGACCGATCTATGGGTAATACTGTGACCTTACACGCAAACGCACACCCAACTCCCCGCCCACGAGAGTTGGAGTAACACCACGCAGCGCAGTGATACTGAATTCATTTCAACCCTGGACGGGAGTCGAACCCAGACAGCTGTAGTGACAGGGGAGAACTCTAACCACAGCGCCACGAGGTGTGTGTGTGTGTGTGTGTGTGTGTGTGTGTGTGTGTGTGTGTGTGTGTGTGTGTGTGTGTGTGTGTGTGTGTGTGTGTGTGTGTGTGTGTGTGTGTGTGTGTGTGTGTGTGTGTGTGTGTGTGTGTGTGTGTGTGTGTGTGTGTGTGTGTGTTTGTGTGTGTGTGTGTGTGTGTGTTTGTGTGTGTGTGCGTGTATCATGCGTATGTTCAAATGGGATTGGATGTTATTAGTCAATACACTATCATTTCAAAACACTTTCAATATTGTTCATGATTTACTATCCCATGATAATATGCTCTTATACCGAGATATCTACTTTCTCTTCCTATCCTTAGCGTAAGGATGCATATGTTCCTTTATGACAAGAGATTAAAAAAAAAAAAAAAGATTGAAATGTGGACTTTCTGGCTCACGTTTTTGCTTGACCTTTGACTTGATCAGTGGAAGTAATTAGTATAATGTCAAGGATCCCTTTTTATCCGCATTCTTTCCTATTCTTTGTGCTTCAGAGCCCCTAAGGTCACTCTGTACCTCTAGTACCCGGTAATTAAAAAACAAGGACCTTGCATCTGTCTTACGCTTCTCTCCCACCCCTCTCTCTCTCTCACACACATAGTGTGTGTGTGTGTGTGTGTGTGTGTGTGTCTCTCCTCTCTCTCTCTCTCTCTCTCTCTCTCTCTCTCACACACACACACACTGTGTGTGTGTGTGTGTGTGTGTGTGTGTGTGTGTGTGTGTGTGTGTGTGTGTGTGTGTGTGTGTGTGTGTGTGTGTGTGTGTGTGTGTGTATGTGTGCGATTTACCATGGTCTTGGACCACGTGTTGGACTCGTAATCGACAGCTATTTCCCTACCGAAAGAGAACTCCGAGCTCATATATGACCGATCCATGGGTAATGCTGTGACCTTACACGCACACACACACACAACTCCCCGCCCACGAGAGTTGAAGTAACGACTCGCATCGCAGCAATACTGAAATTATTTCAGCCCTGGGCGGGATTCGAATTTGGACCGCTGTAGCAGTGGTTGCGAACGCTACTACTGCGCCGTCGAGTCGTGTGTGTCCGCCTTCTTACCTGCTTGCCTCCCCACTCAGACTCTTCTCTCTCTCTCTCTCTCTCTCTCTCTCTCTCTCTCTCTCTCTCTCTCTCTCTCTCTCTCTCTCTCTCTTGGGCGAAGGAAGGAGAATGAATGACGTGTTCATGATGTCATATCTCCCAGTTTAAAAGAATGTCGTCATCAGTTTATAGACGTGACGTCATAACGAGTGACATCAGCCCCTCCGAGAGAATTATGACGTCATATCCACGTCATCCACTGCCCTTGGACTTTACCTGCCGGGTTCTCCTCTACACTGTATTCCGCCTGACCTTACGACTTCCAGTAAGCTCTGGAACTCGACCCTTCCATTTCCATTGTGCGCTATAAATATCCTCTTGCAGAAGACACCAGGCAATTTTGTTACGAAGTTGAGTCCCGATTTCCAAGGTGACTGGGGTCCCGGTCTGGAAGAAGTCGTTTCAGACCGGTGTCTAGCCTTCAGGTCTCAGAAGAGACCAGTATTTCCAGGTACTAAATCTGTAGGATGACTCACGGTATGGAATGATATAATGGATTGACTGATCGAAATGAGTTATTATTTTGTTTTTATTTCTTCTGTAGGGACGTCTAGCATGACGCTATATCTTTTTTTTTAATTCATCATGCTCTCTCTGTACACTTGATATTTGTGCAAGGTCATTCGCTTAGTTGTGCGTTCGAATCCCGCAGTAACTGTTACTCGGCCCAGCAGTGACTGTTACTTGGCCCAGCAGTCCCCAAAAGCGCATAATAGAGCAAAGGTGACGGGCTTCAGCCGCAGCTACTCAGCGACTCCTGGCGTAGTCCTCTTACGTTTTTCTTCTCTCTATTTCGATCTCTTGCATTGTCTTAACATTTCTCTTCCCTTTCTCCTTGCACCCGCTCACCGTCCTCTTGGCCTTCAGATATACACCATGCCCTTTGGTTTCCTGGCCTTTGCCAATCTTTTCTCTTTCTTTGGACTGTTCACCTTCGTCTTTCCTCTCTCTCTCTCTCTCTCTCTCTCTCTCTCTCTCTCTCTCTCTCTCTCTCTCTCTCTCTCTCTCTCTCTCTCTCTCTCTCTCTCTCTTCCCTGCCTTGACCCGTCCATTTGCTTATGTTGGCTGCTCCTAGTACGGTCCATACCACACATTCATCTTCCTTGCTTTCTTTTGTGCTTTGTTTTGCCACGCCCAGTTCCCCCCGTCGCCTCTTACCACTTCGCCAACTCAACCTACTAT
>NC_134813.1:16975536-16978036 GCF_046742065.1 Oratosquilla oratoria
AGGTATAGTTAGATAATAAACAGGTAAATAGTAAATAATAATAAATTGACATAACTAATAATAAATGAGAATCAAACAAATAATAATAAACAAACAGACAAATGATAACAAAACAAATAAACAAATAATATAAAACAAATGATAGTCATTACAGCATCTTGCTTAGGTGTTTATCTAAATGATTCTTAAAGCTTCGAACTGAACTACATTGCACTGCCTCTGCAGGAAGTTTATTCCATTCATTAACTACACGGTTAGCGAAGTTGTTTCTACCCACTTCCAAATTAAATCTATTTCCGGACAGTTTGAGATCATTGTTTCTTGTCGGATTCTCATTCAATGTGAACATTTTGTCACTTTTGATGTTGTCAATTCCCTTTAGAATGTTAAAGACTTGTATCAAGTCACCTCTGAGTCTACGTTTTTTTTTATTTTTTTTTTAAGGAAAACAGATTCATATGTTTTAGTCGATTTTCGTATGATTTATTTTTGATATTTGGAATCAGTTTTGTAGTTCGCAGTTGTACATTCTCCAATCTGTCAATGTCTTTAATGAGATTCGGTGACCATACGGAAACAGCATATTCCAAATATGGACGAACTAACGATTGTAAATAAGTGATGGACTTTTAAAGTCAAAAGATCGCGCAATCAGTCCTAGAATCTTATTTGCTTTCTCAGAGGCTGAAATACACTGCTTGGATGATTTGAGATCGTTACTGATAATTACGCCAAGATCCTTTTCACTATCCACTTTTGTTAACGAATTTCCAAATAAATTGTAATCGTACTTACTGTTATTTTTACCTATGTGCATAACCTTGCATTTACTTGTGTTAAATTTCATTAGCCACTTTTCAGACCATTGCTGTAATATAGCTATATCTTCTTGAATATCTAATTGGTTTAAGTGATCATTTGCCATTCCGTCTGGGAAGGATTTGTACCCCTATGCCTGGTTGAATATTATTAGATAAAATTAGGGACGATGCCCTGCTGGATTGGATATTGATGGTGTAGACATACTTTCAACATTTTCAGTTTCCTAACAACATGGCACTGCCTGGCTTTCTCAGTGTAATGAACTCCATCAAGGTGTTATGTTTTTTTTTATTATATATATTTTTTTATTGGTTAGCTTGTTAGTAACTTTACCTAGAATTTTATGTATGGGTTCTCATTTGTTTATCTATTTATTCATTCATTTATTTATTTATTCATTTATTAATTAACTGATTTATCAATTTATTATTATACTAATTTATTAATTAATTTATTAATTTATTAATTTATTTATTTATTTATCTATTCATTTATTAATATAATAATCAATTCATTTAACTTATTCACTTATTCGTTTATTCATTTATTCATTTATTCATTTATTCATTTATTCATTTATTCATGTATTCATTTATTCTTTTATTCTTTTATTCATTTATTCTTTTATTTTTTTATTTATTCATTTATTCATTTATTCATTTATTCATTTATTCATTTTTTATTCATTTATTCATTTATTCATTTATTCATTTATTCATTTATTCATTTATTCATTTATTCATTTATTCGTTAATTCATTAATGCATTTATTCATTTATTCATTCATTAATTCATCCATTCATTCATTTATTCATTCATTCATTTATTTACTTATCTATCAAAAATCTATATAGTGTTTTATTTATTAATTATCTTATATATGTATTTCTTTATTTATTAATTTATTCATTTATCTACCTTTATTTTTCATTCGTTTATTTATTCATTTATTACTTCTTTATGTATTTATCTATTCACTCATTTATCTATCTTCATTCTATATATTTTTATATTTATTAGTTTATTTACTCATTTATCTATGTTCATGTTATATTATTTATTTATCTATTATTTCATTTATTTATTCATCTATTTATTTATGTATTTATTCATTTATTTATCGATCTTTTTTACTTATTTATTTATTTATATATTTGTCATCTTATTTATGTATTAATTCATTTATTCACTCATTTATCTATCTTTATTTTCTATTTCTTTATTTATTTATTATCGATTTATTTATCTATTTATTCACGTACTTATTTATTCATTTACTGATTTATCTAATAATTTACATATTCATTTGTTTAGTTACTTATTTTCTAATTAATTTACTCATTTGTCTATTCACTTATTTATTTTTCTCTTTATTTATTGAGTAGTGGAGTAGGGCCCAAGCATCAATCTAGTAGATTTCGGTTTGATCCGGTCTATCCTTTGAAAGACGATACAGTCTCTACCTCACCAAAGTGGCTTAATTCGTTGGTATGGCTGAGCGGGTTAGGGCGTCGTTACTTGCGGCAAAGGTCGAGGTGAGGGTGGTTCGAATCCTGCCACCGGCGAAGTTGAACCAAGGGCATGGTTCATTAGATTCCACGCTACAAAGCCCTCTGTGAGGGGCACAGTCCTAGCCTCCCGATAGGGGGAAGTGTAGTTTGTGACGTTAAACCATATC
>NC_134813.1:16993036-16998036 GCF_046742065.1 Oratosquilla oratoria
GCTCTGCATGAAGTATTTTCCCAGAGCATAGAAGCGCTGTTTACAAGGAGACGAATTAATAATTCCTTTACTAGAGAAAGTGCAGAATCTTAAAGAAAAAAATACTTGATTGATTTTATGAAAGTGTAGATCAGCTGTTACCTAGCCTTGCATTAGGTATCATGCTAATATATCATTGTATTAATTATGTATCATTAAGGTCTTCTATAAACTATTTCAGTATATTAAAGTTAGATCCTATAATTAACACTGTAATAAGACCAGTATATTAGAACAAATATTTTGTCAGTTCTGGCTACATAATGATTTTCTGTTTTTTGCACGAAACAAATGAGGTTGCTATATAGATTAATTTTCTTCGAATATATAAATAGATGAATAGATAGATGGATAAATAGATAGAAAAATAGATGAATGAATAGATAAATGATACAAAATAATTATATATACATGTATTCATTAATAAATGAATAGGTAAATAAATAAATAAAAATAAGTAATTAAATAAATAAATAAATAAATGAATAATTAAATAGATAGATGGATAACTAGATAGATAACTAAATGAATAAATAAATAAATAAATAAATAAATAAATAAATAAATAAATAAATAAATAAATAAATAAATAAATAAATAAATAAATAAATAAATAAATAAATAAATAAATAAATAAATAAAGAATAAGTAGATATATAAGCATATAGATAAATGAATCGGTATTAAAAATAAAAATAAATCAAATCAGTGCCATAGATTCATTCGAATACAGTTCCATGACTGTTTTTATATTCCAAAAACTGTCCCTGACTAAAGACATAAAAGACAAGCAAACAAAGCCTCGCCTGAGGAGGAGACATGACGTGTCCTTGAAGAAAGGCGGCAACAAGACTCCTCAAGTAAAAGTAAGAGTGAACTGACACAATACAAGCTTTCTTCCAGTCCTTGGACACTTTACTCTCTTGAAACTCACATCACCTATTCTTTACGATTCTCTCTTCCTTCCCCACCCATCCTTTGATCATTCCCATGTTCACATCATCCAGTCACATTGATGTCCTTTATTTTGTTTTGACATTGCTTTTTACTGGTTTGTTAATAGTTAATAAATTATTGATGATTTATTCGCTTTAACGTCACGAACTCCCCTCTATCATGAGGCTAGGGCGGTGCCCCTGACAGAGGACATTGTACCGTGGAATCTAATTAACTATGCCCTTGGTCCAACTCGTTGGCGGCAGGGTTAGAACTGCCGTCACCTCGACCTCCGCCGCACGTAGCGACGCTCTAACTCGCTCGACCAGTGAGCATCCTTTACTAATTCATATCCGAGTGATTCTCTATTTTCTTCTTATTCCACATTTCCCCAACACTAATATTTCACTTTCTCTTTCCTCACTCATGCAATGTAGTTCAGTTCGAAGCTTTAAGAATCATTTAGATAAACGCCTAAGCAAGATGCTATAATGATTATAATTTTTTTTATATTATTTGTTTTTGTTTTGTTATCATTGTCTGTTTGATTCTCATTTATTATTAGTTATATGTCAATTCATTATTATTTACTATTTACCTGCTTGTTTATTATTTAACTATACATATGCATTTATTTGTGTATTCTATTTGTTATTTACATTATTATAGTTTTTATTCATTCATTTATTTATCTATCATTATTATTACTTTTTTCGCACCCGACCTAGATATGGACCAAAAAGTCTCCTGTCGGCATGCTCCGCCTTTGTAATCCTTTGTAATTAGTCCTGCGTAATTCTCATAGACCTTATCCTTAACCTCATCTTTCATTGTCTCTCATTCTTGTCATTTATTCTACACAACATATCCTCTTTCGGTCTCCCTGCTTTCCTGACCTATTTACAGAATGCTTTCTTATGTGCTTTGAAATTCTCAAACATCCACTTTCCCTAAAAAATATCACACTACTATTTACATCATGTGTCTGATATATTTCGTCTCTATATTTAATATATTATTCTCTTCTCTCTTCCATCCCATCTCCACACACTCCACACACACTCCACTAGTTGATGTCTCTCCCACACCGTCTCATCCATAAAACTCCAGATCACTCTCTCTCACTCTCACTTCACTCGCTCAACCACATGTCAATTTCCTGAGAATTCACATTCATTTTCATGTCGTTTCTATTCTTCCTCTGTCATTCCGATTCTCATAAACACCACTACACCCCAAGTAAACCGTAGTCGGGGACATCAAGATGATCAGAATTACGCTTTCGAGACTTTTCTCTCTCTCTCTCTCTCTCTCTCTCTCTCTCTCTCTCTCTCTCTCTCTCTCTCTCTTTTTGTAAGAGTCACGTCAGATGTAGGGTGACATAAGGAAGACACAGAAGTCTTCTAAGAGAGTATAAGTGGTCGTACCAGATTTACTTGGGCGGGTCCGCTATGCCATATTCGAAGAGTGGGTGACGGGGGGGAAAACGAGTTAGTGGTGAACTTAATGTCAGTATCGGCGGCAACAAAACAATACGATTAATAACGATGATGGTGATAACGATGACTACGACGATGACAACGATGATGATGATGATGACGACCAGTTTAACGACAACGACGATAACGACGACAGCGGCGACGATGACGACGACGACGACGATGACGACGACGATGACGACGACGACGGCGACGACGACGACGACGACGGTTGTGGTGGTGGTGGTGGTGGTGGTGGTGATGATGATGATGATGATGATGATGATGATGATGATGATGATGATGATGATGATGATGATGATGATGATGATGATGATGATGATGATGATGATGATGATGACGACGACGACGACGACGACGACGACGAGTTCAACGACGACGATGATGACGACAATGATGATGATGATAGGATGACGATGAGTTTGATGACGACGATGATGATGACGCCGAGTTTGAAGACGACGATGATGATGACGATAATGATGATGATGCTGCTGTTATTGCTATCACTATTTATGTTATTACAGTTATCAATATATTTATTGTTATTGTTGTTATCATTATTATTGCATATATTCTGGATTACATAAAACTATCAGCATATTTGTCTGTTCTAAAGTAAATTTGATTTTTTTTTCTATAAACAGGTTCCACCTTTAACTGGAGAGATATAATCGATAACAACCCGAGCAATATTTGTGAGAAGGGTCAAAAAGTAAAAGGCCTTATTTGTGATTTCCTTCATTCCCTGAACCTGAGTACTTACGTTCAGGCGAATGGCGTTATACAGAATCAGCCAGGTCTAATCACGGAAAGAGTATTCATGGGTTCAAAAAAATGAACGCTTTCTGTTTAAAGCATCCAAATACCCATCATTCAATTCCTAACGAAAGTATATGACCATAAGTAGATCGCTGGTACACAACCGAGTTCTCCATTTTTTTTTTCTTCATAGATCAGTCACACCGGATGTTACAATCAGATTAAGAGATGGAGAGTTGTCTACTAGAGTGGATGTGGGTAATACCAGCTTAGCGGATGGGACTGTTCGAGGTGTCGGAGGTAGTAGAGGTAGAAGAGGTGGTGGAGGTGGCGATGGTGGAGGTTGTGGAAATGGCAGAGGTGGTGGAGGAGGCGGAGGATGTGATGAAGGAGGAAAAGTTGGTGATGAAGGTCGTACTAGCAATAGCATCATTGGCATTCGTAGTTGCAGACTTAAGAGAATAAGTGTCACAATTCTGAGGAGATCTCTGGTCATATTACCGCCATGCTATTGTTAATGTCAATATCTTAGTTATCATTACCCTGCTGAAAACTTTAAAGGTTGGTAATGTATATTCTAACTAATATTGGAATTTTTTGTAACATTATATATATTTCCATACAAGAAACTTTTTTTTTTTATTACCGTTATCTATTTATAGCGTATAATGGCATTTTAGCGCAGCTGAAAGTTCAAGTTGGATGATGTGCAATATGTCTCCAATCAACAGGAATCTCCGAATCAGGAAAAAAAAAAAAAAAAAACCAACAGTTCACCTAACCCTCATACTTTCTATCGTAGCTCCCAATTCTTGCTGGCCAAAACGGGTTTGGCAGCTTAGCCCTCACCCTTTGGGCTCGTTGCATTGCGTAGCTTTGCATTATCCACTTCTTGTACTTCTATTTTGCAAAATCTATACCTTCCGTGCTTCCCATTCATCATATATCTGTCGCTCAGAGTAATATTGGAATTATAAAAAGAAGTTTCCTCTTCATTCCTGAACTTCCATTTCCCACACCAAATTAAACTCAAATTAGATGTTTGAATTTTTCAAAAAACTAAGACACAGATAAATAGTTATCCTTGCACAATAAAAGTGCAAGAAACGAGAGGAAATAGACTAATAGGTATGTTCTCCCGGCTTTGTGTTTCCATGAGGTACTAATGTGAATGAATTGGTTTTCTGTATCACATGTGAAAATATTCAGTGGCTTTGCATGACTTGTGGCTTCGTTAATCAACCTCTTATACTTTCGCTACAAGGACGCGCATTTACATATTTTCTTCTGGTGAACGTCAAACTATTCTATTCAGTTTAGGAGATTCTTGTTACCCTTGTGTATGCATGTATGTATGTATGAATGTATGTATGTATGTATGTATGTATGTATGTATGTATGTATGCATGCATGTATGTATATATGTATGTATGTACGTACGTATGTACGCATGTGTGTATGTATGTATGTATGTATGTACGTATGTGTGTGTATGTATGTATGTATGTATGTATGTATGAATGTATGTATGTATGTATGTATGTATGTATGTATGTATGTATGTATGTACGTATGTACGTATGTATGTATGTATGTATATATGTATGTATGTACGTACGTATGTACGCATGTGTGTATGTATGTATGTATGTACGTATGTGTGTGTATGTATGTATGTATGTATGTATGTATGTATGTATGTATGTATGTGAATAAATTCGCTAGTATCTAAAAGTGTATGAACTCGTAATCTATCTAATTACG
>NC_134813.1:17015536-17018036 GCF_046742065.1 Oratosquilla oratoria
TGCGATTCTATTTAGGTATGACAACAACAAATAACTCCATCAAGGAAACGTACGAGCTTAACCTCGAGGTACAAGTTGGTCGTGTTCTCTGTAAAATTAAGTACGGACGGCAGTTAACAGTCGACTTAGTTCCTCGGGAGTAGATTAACTCCCAGGTTGGAGAATTTTATAGGCCCGCTAGCTCAGTTGGTAGAGCGATGGCTCCGTGATTTCACGAGTCTCGGTTCGAATCCGGAGATGACTGTCGGAATTATTTGATCGACATTACTGTCACTGGTGATTCTATTCAGATATATATATATATATATATATATATATATATATATATATATATATGAAATTTAATTAAGAAACAACCCTTAAGAAGGCATTGAATATTTAAAGAAAGGGACGAATGAGCAAAATCAAGAAGTATATATGTGAACTGATAAATGAATAAGTATTGATGAATGAATACCGTAAAATAAGTATGAATGTGTCAACGAATAAATAAGAATAAGTAAGAAAGGAATAGATAAATAAGAGAATAATTTTGTAAATGAATATAATAGAAATAGAATGTAGAAGCATGTATATGATTTCTTAAATAGAAGTGGTATAGAAGATGAAGTTATCTACAAAGGATGTTTACCATGACTAGCGGAACGGTCACCAAGTTAGTCACATTTTTTATCCTAGTTTTTACAGTTCAAATTCGTAAGGGCCGAATTCATAACTCCCTGAAATGGACGGCGTCATCCTCGTTTCCTGTTTCGAGGCCACGGAAGTGATTCATGTTGGAGTGAGAACAAGGCACGCAGTGGGATAGGTGCGGTGACCTCGGGGCAACTTAGTAAGGAGGACGGAGGCGGGCGGACGTCTGCTGTAGCTGCTGCGGGACTTATTCGCTGATGATTCAGGCCACCGTGGGACCGGATGTCGCCGACCCCGGGAACGTTCTTGCTCGAACAGGGGTCATCAAACAATTTTAATATCGGGCCAGATAACTGAGAGAATGACGATTACGGTCCGCATAGCCATCTTGTTCAATAGAATACTGTGAATACACAAAAAATAAAGATAAACAACATATTTCATCTACTAATACACACAATACAGAATACACAGAAAATGAAGACAAGTGCAAAAATAAAGTCAACAAACACGTTTATCTTTTAGAACGTTTGTTTCCCATGTGGGAGGTATCACTCCCTAGAAGCGACAGGATGGTAATAGGAGCATTTGATAAATAACTTTTATTTTTTTGCTAAATCCGAATGACAAAATATATTTCACAAACATTAAGGCAAAGGAACACGTATGCAGTTCATAGAGGATAAGGTTGACATAAAGATGGTAACGAATACATAGCTATGGTACGTAGTCTGAAGTGGGAAAAAATAAAAATAAAATCTACATGTGTATGAGGGGGCAGAGAGTAGGGACGATAGGACGCCACCTGTAAGCTTAGGGGGCACCAACTTGGACAAGTTTTATGAACCACTGATTTAAAAGCCTCGTAGATAACATTATAACATTATATATCAGCAAATATCTAGTATTAATTCTCCCTTTTATATTGTTTCAATATTTATGAAATATTCAATCATTGATAACCAAGTCATTTTTCTACGTAAAGATCCTTACGACCAAATAATCCTCACATGTTTTTCAAACACTAGAGTTTAATGAAAATATATCGTTTGTTTAATGCCTCGCTGATTGCGTGGTAGAATAAAGCAAATACAAAATGTTAGACATGATTATGAGTCTTTACGGACTTCGATGTACTTTCAGGATCCACTGCAGAGCCTTTGGCCTATCCCCTGATGAACGATTCAGCTTTTATGTGTTACCACGGTCTCTTGTCACGGTTGGGTTGATTTGTGTAGAGTATGTGGATGAAGAGTGAGCGTATTTGAATGGATTTGGTTCAGTTTAATCCGCAACAAGTGATATGAGCCCAACAAAGCTGACGAGGTGCTGAGGAATCTACACCAGAAAGCGAGTACCTGCGACCGAAGCCGTCACCTTTACCCTATGATGCGCTTTTAGGGACTGCTGGGGCAGGTAACAATCACTGCTGGGAATCGGAGTGAAGTGCGGGTATTCGAACGCACACCTAAGCGAATACGAGACCAGCACGCTTCCGATCACGCTATTAGGGCACCAAACTTACAATGTGATATCAATGCGACTGTATAATCCAACCCCGATCCCCGCATATACAGAGGTGTTTGGGCGCCTGAATCTACGAATTGAACATGCTTACTCCTATTTTGTGGACGTTTATTTCTAGATCTATTTCGTTGTTCTATTTCTATGAAGAGTATTAACATCCTTTCGACTTCTTTGGGGTTGTTGACTAATATCAGTATCTGCTATTCAATGTTATTCCAATATTTCACCTTCTATAGATTGGACATGCCTTGTCATTTCTCCAAGGACTTTAACATGGATGATGCAGACAAGGCCATCATATTAAGACAGAAGTCTGACGAGTTAAACACCATATGAGGAC
>NC_134813.1:17025536-17028036 GCF_046742065.1 Oratosquilla oratoria
AGTGATTGAGTTAACAACAACAGTTACAACACCAGCTATCTGAAGAGTTTTAACGCACAAGTATTGTAAATAGGTATGTGAAAATTTCACAAAGGCACATCAGAATACTGTCCAAAGTAAGGCTTCCATCATTTTACCTGTAAGATCCTGTTATTTCTTTTTTTTTTTAATTTGCACCAAATAAGAATAAATCTATCTTTTACAAATTTCGTTTTTTTCTTTATATCAAACAGTATCGAGTACTTATAAATTGTATTAATATTCTTTTACAATGACTCAAATATTCGAGGAGATTTAGAGAACATTCAATTGGTCACACAACAATATTCACACATATACATATGCATACATGATTCGTTATATTGTCACGATCTCCCACTCTCAGATAGAGCGAGGAAGGTGCCTCTTTACAGAGGACTTTCTCACGGAGGGAATTTAATGTAGTTTGATCATTTTACCACGAACTCGCTGTCAGTCGGGGATTGAACTGCCTCCACTACCGCTCTCCGTTCCAAGTGGCGACACTTTAACCCGCTCGACCAGCGAGCAACCCTTATAGTTATATGTATATATACATACATATATATATATATGTATATATATATATATATATAAATATATGTATATACATATATATACATATATATGTATATATATATATATACATATACATATACATATATATATATAAATATATATATATATATGTATGTATATGCATGCATATAAATATGCAATTCTTTAAACATGTTTATTTTTCAAAATGTGCGTGAACAAAGGCACAGACAACCGAAGACACAAGTAGCGTAAAGTACGAGAGTGCAGACACTCATTAACACATTCCCAAATATAAGTAATATTACAGAAATCTTAAAACATACAAAAAATACATACGCACACATAAACGCACATACACAGACAAACGCCCATGCACACACTTATATATACACATTCATACACAGGATATATCCATACCAATTTACAAAAATACATGCGAGTGTTCATTTACAAAAATATATATACCCATACATTTATAAAACACATCATAACTAGTCATATATATATTTATTCATTCATATTACTAAACGCATAATTACGTAATAAAACCAAAAAACGTTATCTGTTACAATGCACAAAAATATAAGAAACATCTCATTAGAAATACTTCTTCAATTTTCTCCATTGACGCACACACACACACACGCGCGCGAGCACACACACACACACACACACACACACACACACACACACACACACACACACACACACACACACACACACACACACACACACACACACACACACACACACACACACACACACACACACACACACACACACACACACACACAATTACATGAACATGTGCATACAGGTCTGCGTTTGATTTTACACACACACACATATATAAATACGTATATATATACATATATATATATATATATATATATATGTGGGTGTGTGTGTGTGTGTGTGTGTGCCCGCGTGTATATATATATATATATATATATATACATATATATATACATGTATATACGTATGTATGTGTGCAAGAGTGACCAATGGGAAAGAGAGACTAAATGAAGCGGAGCGCTTTCGTATATATCTGTGTGCATGTGTATATCAATGTGTATAAGAGAAAATACAAGACAAGTAGAAGGGAAGAGGGTGAGAGAGAGAGAGAGAGAGAGAGAGAGAGAGAGAGAGAGAGAGAGAGAGAGAGAGAGAGAGAGAGAGAGAGAGAGAGAGAGAGAGAGAGAGAGAGAGAGAGAGAGAGAGAGAGAGAGAGAGAGAGAGAGAGAGAGAGAGAGAGAGAGAGAGAGAGAGAGAGAGAGAGAGAGAGAGAGAGAGAGAGAGAGAGAGAGAGAGAGAGAGAGAGAGAGAGAGAGAGAGAGAGAGAGAGAGAGAGAGAGAGAGAGAGAGAGAGAGAGAGAGAGAGAGAGAGAGAGAGAGAGAGAGAGAGAGAGAGAGAGAGAGAGAGAGAGAGAGAGAGAGAGAGAGAGAGAGAGAGAGAGAGAGAGAGAGAGAGAGAGAGAGAGATATATGTTGGTTGTGTTAGCACTTTGTACTCTTGTAGCTGGGTTGTATATATCACTCTGTATTTACTATCATACATGTGCGTTTATTTCTAAGCGTTCTTGAAAGCTCGCGAGCGCAACTGTCAGTGTTCAGAAGAGATGGAAGAGAACCACAACAAATGCGGTTCTGTTTGGATAGAAATGGAATTGTGGTCTTTAGATATTGTGCATAGAATTATTTCATAAGTTTGAAAATTCCATATCGATCGAAATCAATGTTCATAACGATAAAAAAAAACACAGTGCAGTGGTCTAATGCAAACAAAATGGATGAAAAGGGCTCAGTTATATTTAACAAAGTCTGTGGAAAAGGGTATTATATAACATGAGTAATAAATATTTTGTGTAGAGAAATGAGAATGCGAAAACAACGTAAACTCCACCACCACTCCGAGACGGAACTCCAAGGAAGGAAGAGATTT
>NC_134813.1:17040536-17048036 GCF_046742065.1 Oratosquilla oratoria
ATTATCTCCTACCCCCCTCAGCTGGAATCAATTATCTAAACATCTAAAACGGAAAAAAAGAAGCGTTGAAAGGATTTTCACACCTTGTTTTTGTAAGGAAAATTATTATTGAACGATCGTGTTTTTTTTCCATCATGTAAGTCTTTGTTTAGAGTACGCTACGTATGCTTAAATGGTTTGTTTTAACTGAACTGCATTAGGAGGACTGAGGAACACCTTTCACTTTTCAAATAAGTTCGCTCAGTTTAAGTGAGAAAAGTAAATATACAAATTAATTTTTATCGTCTAACGGACTTCATTGAACATCGTCTACCCGGGCTGCCCGAGCACAAAAGGCAAAGGTAACTGGTTCGTCTGTACGTGAGCTTATTTCCTGGTGACAGCTGTTAAGAATATCTTGAAACATTAATATCTTTATCGGGAAGTCTGGATTAATGTATTTCATTGCTGTCGGTGCAGGAATACTGCTCATAAAGGGGTTATGACACTGGGTTTTATGTGGTTATGGCACTGGGCTTTAGTGGTTATTACACTGGGCTTTAGTGGTTACCATACTGGGTTTTAAGTGGTAATCACACTGGGCTTTAGTGGTAATCACACTGGGATTTAGTGGTAATCACACTGGGCTTTAGTGGTTATGACACTGGGTTTTATGTGGTTATCACACTAGGCTTTAACTGGTTATCAAACTGGGCTTTAGTGGTAATCACACTGGGCTTTAGTGGTTATGACACTGGGTTTAACGTGGTTATGACACTGGGCTTTAACGTGGTCATGACACTGGGCTTTAACTGGTTATGACACTGGGCTTTAACTGTTTATCACACTGGGCTTTACCAGCACCGATAGTTGAGTAAAAACGACTTCGGTTGTAATAATCCATTTTTTCAAATCTCTAAATATCAAATGATCTCTCCATCAGATATATAGCAAAGGTGAATGATAAACTAAGATATTGTAAAGTTATACGACTTTTAGACACACTGTTGAAATGTTCTTAAAGAAGTCTAGATTTCTATAAGCAAAGTCATATTCTAGGTATTCAAATAGAGGTTGGAGGTAGAATGTCGAATGAAAAATAGCCCAACGTCTAAGATGAAGTATGATCATGTTCCCATGAGATGTCTAACTGGGGCCACTCTTATGTGCGTGGACAGCCACGGCAAATGGTAATCATCACTGGGATTTAGTGGTAATCACACTGGGCTTTAGTGGTTATGACACTGGGTTTTATGTGGTTATCACACTAGGCTTTAACTGGTTATCAAACTGGGCTTTAGTGGTAATCACACTGGGCTTTAGTGGTTATGACACTGGGTTTAACGTGGTTATGACACTGGGCTTTAACGTGGTCATGACACTGGGCTTTAACTGGTTATGACACTGGGCTTTAACTGTTTATCACACTGGGCTTTACCAGCACCGATAGTTGAGTAAAAACGACTTCGGTTGTAATAATCCATTTTTTCAAATCTCTAAATATCAAATGATCTCTCCATCAGATATATAGCAAAGGTGAATGATAAACTAAGATATTGTAAAGTTATACGACTTTTAGACACACTGTTGAAATGTTCTTAAAGAAGTCTAGATTTCTATAAGCAAAGTCATATTCTAGGTATTCAAATAGAGGTTGGAGGTAGAATGTCGAATGAAAAATAGCCCAACGTCTAAGATGAAGTATGATCATGTTCCCATGAGATGTCTAACTGGGGCCACTCTTATGTGCGTGGACAGCCACGGCAAATGGTAATCATCAGTAGTCACTTAGGATCGATATATTATCTCATAATGAACTATAGCTGGATGGTTAAAGTGTGGTCGTGAGGCAGGACCCACCCTCCAACCCCACCCCCCACCTACCCCATTACTGCGAGTCCTGCTCTGTTGTTTTAATATGATAACCTTGTTTGCATCACCCTGGTTAAAGCCTTTGATCCACTTGAACACCTCAATTAGATCACCCCGCACTATGAGTCTTTCCAAAGAGTGTAAGGACTGTCACTTGTTCTTGTATATTGGACAACCGTAATGTCTGCGGCAACAAGCAATCTTATTCATCTAAGGGGAATCCTAGAATCCTATCGTACACTGTAGGATAACACTTCGGTGATAAATTTGGTAGAATTAAATTTGTCTAATTCCAAGCGATTCTATATAGACCATACACGGTAGAATTGGGAAAATGGGGCTCGGCTGACAGACATAAATTTTCTTCGAATTTCGTCTCAGGTAATGTTTAACAGGACAAAAACTGTATAGATCAGACACACGATATGACGTCAGATCACGCGTTCTTCCTGGTGAGAGCCACGTGATCTCTTCAGCCTCATCGAGTAGGACAAGTCACCTCTACAGGGAGTCTGTTCATATGTTTCATTCTAACAATTGCTAGACATCTTAGGGAAGCGAGTTTTTTTTCTAAGAGGGCCAGTTCAGTCAAAACGTGATCAACTTACCTGTGGTCTTTCCTGAGATGAGCCTGAAGGAAGAAGCTAGGAAGTCAAGGGAACAGACGAAGAAGTAGAGGAGTGTCAGCACGGACACGAATTTACCAGCATTGATGACGACACGTTTGATCTTTTCTCCTGTCGTCAGATCTGTGCAAAGAGAAAAATTAAAAGTTAAAGTATGATACACTTAAAAAAAAAAAAAAAAAAAAAAAAAAAAAAAAAATAATTGCTGTGTGTGTGCGTGTGTGTACGTGTGTATGTGTGTGCGTGTATATGTGTGTGTGTATTCATACATATGCATGTGTATGTGCATGTATATGTATATGTATATGTATATGTATATGTATATGTATATGTATATGTATATGTATATGCATATGTATATATATACATGTATGCATTGATGTAATTATGTATATACGTACGTATATTTGTGTATATGCACATAATCTATGTATATATATGTATATGTTTATATGAATGTACATATGGCTGCACATATATATCATAATTGCATGTATACATGTACAAATATGTACATATTTACAACCCTAGCATTGATCTACTGGTGAAAAAAATTGGAAATTATTGAAGGTATTATAGACAAAACTAAGGAGTGCACAGTGAGGAATGGAAATATCCGTGTTGATAATAACGCTAAAAGACAGAGAAAGACATAATGGACAGATGATCTGACTGAGTGAAATTCATTGTGAAGGTTCTGTTCCTAATATTTACACTTTCTTCTTGATATACCGGACACTTGGTGCTAATGTGTACAATATCACGTGCTTTGAACTTAGTACACAAGGCACAAATTCACCAATTAGTATTGGGATCTTCCACGTCCTTACATGACGTTCCGGGTGTACTCATTTGTCCCTCCAAGCGTATGAAAGGTTAACTGTGCATGTTCTTCTGTTAACAATTGAGGGAGAATGCTGCATTGTGAAGGTTTTGATCCTAATATTTACACTTTCTTTTCGATACTTGATACTAATGTTTACAATATCAAGTGCTTTGAACTTAGTACACAAGGCACAAATTTCACCAATTAGTATTGGGATCTTCCACACCCTTACATGACGTTCCAGATGCACTAGTTTGTCCATCCAAGCGTATGAAAGGTTAACTGTGCATGTTCTTCAGTTAGTATTTGAGGGAGAAGGCTGCAAGAAACAGCCGCATTGGTCCTCCGAGGAAAGAGACAATGGCTAAGGCTACGGGAGACCCTGATACCTACATCAGTTGGGCTAAGTCATTAACGGCTTGTCCTTGCAACTTTTTGTGTTGCAGATGACACAGCAGTCCTGCCTGCTCTCGAAGACGTACATCTATTTCATCACTACACAGTCGACACCCCAATCAAGTAGAGAAACAACACGTTTTCCAACTTGGTTAAGTTGATGGTTGGCGACTTCTGGAGGTGTTTTGATTCTTCCTCTTATATATATTTCACTCAGATTTCTTCTTTCTGGAATACCACCCCTTCTCCCTCAAGTAATATTTCCTCTTTCTCGCTAAAATCTAGGGTCTAGACATACAAATAACAATCTATATTCTGTCTTTTACTTTCTTTATTCTAACTTGATTTAAAGCTAACTGTTGTGTATAAACGCTGACGTGGGGAATGCCATCTAGAGCCCCACGCGGGTCCCAAGCCTGGATGAAAGTGCTGCAACGACAGGCCTAGCAAACCGGTGATGTAAAATGAAATTTGCTTATGAAACTCAAGGATCAGCCTCGGAACCAGGAGGACTAGTTGAAGAAGAGTGATGGCCCGCCCGACAGGCAACCTAACTGGGAGCAGAAGTGAAGTGTTGCGTATACATGTGCAACGATATTTCTTTTCCTCGCTGGAAAATACTCTATCTCACTCTCTTTTCTCTGAAATTTCACGGTTTTAACCACTTCTTTTCGTCCTCCTCCTCATTTACTGATACAGCCGGTGAACTAACTTTAAACTCTACAATGCTAAGCGATCTGCAACAGCTAGTTCAGCATCCTACCCTTATTCCTAGCAGTCTTGGGGCCACACCCAACATTCATCATTACTACTAATTCTCCTACTTCAGTTACACTCTTCTCTCCGTTTTGTAACTCCGACCATAACCCCATTTCTGTCATTACTCTTACATCTTCACTTTTGGTCTGCGCAAACGCCTTAGAAACTTTGGTGTCGCTAATTGGGAGTTTGAGGTAATAGTTCTTAGTTTTCCGAGGAATAATTACTGCTTCCACTATCTTGAACCCTCAGTGATTGCAGAATTCATCACTGAGGTGATCATTTCGCTTATGAAGGCATACATTTCGTCCACATTTTCTAATCATAAATCTATAAAGCCTTCAAACAATCAGACCCAGCTGTCGTACAGCTTTGAACTCGAGTCCATCTGAGCGTGGGTCCAAAGCGTTATCAGAGTTCAAAGCTGCGCGTGGCCGGCTTGATTATTTGAATTACATCGCTGCTACTAGCGTTTTGTTCTTTAACTAGAAACCCTTGTTTAACCACACTAGTTTTCTTGCTAGATACAGAAAAATCTTACAAACAATACTGTTTTCTTCAAGCTTCTGGAAATTATAGTATATTTACCTCTGCCAAGAACTTGAAAAAATATATATTCCGGTAACCCAAACAGTCATATATCAATGAAAACTGTCAAAAGCTTCCCTTCTCTAATTCTTCACGCGATTTCTGGCATCCATCGAACAACATTTTTTCAAAACTATAATATCTTCTTCTATACTTCCTTCGTTGCTGCATCTCTCAAGAAAACTCAACTCTTAACTCAGACCCACTACCACACTCCCACGAAAAGGGAAGTGAGAAACGCCTGTTAGGGCTAGCCCTATCGGTTGTGGTATGCTTTTTTTTTTTTTTTTTTTTTAGGCCGATGCTGGGTCACCTCCCCGCCTAGCTAGGGATGTCGGGAACCAACGCGACAAACTCCGCAGCGGATCCAGGGAAACGAACTCACGACCACCTGTTCATGAGTTTGACACGGTATCCACTGGGCTACCTCGATGCCCTCTTAACACAAACATTCACTAAAACTGGACAATACCGGTTCTCTTTCTTCTGCTAATTCCTCTGACTTATTATACAGATTTCTTCCAAATCTCTTATCTGCCCTATTTGGCCTTTAAAAAGGCTTATGGTTCGACTGGAATATTCCCTATTTTTCTTGAAAACTACCTCAGTGTAAGAATGCTTACATGTAACCTATTTCAAAGGAAAATGACTATTCTTAGCCTATTCTACTGTCTTGTTTACCTGACATTTTCGAATCAGTTTATAGTAGGAATGTTGTTAAATATCTTTCGTTACATGTTCGGTTTGAGGTTCGGGGTGCCGTATCGGCTTGAACGTTGGCTACGATGGAACTCCATTCCTGTCTGCACATGGTTCTTCTTAACATGATGGCATTTGTTATTTCTTCTCCTACAAAAGTCCTTAATCCATCTACATATCTTATGTGTGGTCTTCTTCTTGCCCTCTTTCCTTCTATTTTTCCTGTTAGGCACATAATTCTGGCTGAGCGGGTTAGGGCGTCGTTACTTGCGGCGAAGGTCGAGGGGATGGCGGTTCGAATCCTGCCACCAGCGAAGTTGAACCAAGGGCATGGTTCATTAAATTCCACGCTACAAAGCCCTCTGTGAGGGGCACCGTCCTAGCCTTCCGATAGGGGGGAGTTTGTGACGTTAAACTATATCATCATCATCATCAATTGTTGTTTTCACATGACTTGTCCTAGAAAGTGTATCTGTCTTTTCCTGATATTTGTTGTAATTTCCCTCTGTGTTCCTATTTGCTGTAGTACTTCTTCGTTTGTTTTAAATTCTGTCCATGAAATTTTCAGCATCCTTCTCCAAATCTACATTTCTACTGCTTTTATCCTTTCGTTACATGATCTCTGATAATCAATATGGCTTCCGCAAAAGAACGTTCTACAAGAGATCTTTAACGTTTTTGTCTGACTCTTGGTCATATATATATATTTTTTTTTGGGGGGGGTTGTGTGATATCAAAAGCGCATAATAAATTATGGCACAAATAATTCATTTTCAGGTACTCTGTGCTCTTATTTCTTATATTCTATCTGAACATTCTATAACTGTTGTCGTAGACAGCCACTCCCGTTCTAAGCCACGCATGTAAACTGAGGGACGGAAAGACGGCTTTCATCTGCAACGTCAACACGTAGTTGCTAAACGCTGACTACGATCTGTGGCTTACATATGAGGCGTCTGTTGTTTGGCAGTCCGGTATCATTCCGTCTAACTGGAAGTAAGAGGCTGGTCTTCCCTGACTGCATAGGAATGAGGGGACAATCAGGACATAAACAGTTACTGCATTATCAAATTGCTTAATGTGCCGGGCAAAGTCCTCAGTCGTTTGTTGTTGCCGTGTGATCGTTTCCATCTGGAGGCCTGAACAGCCTGGATTCACCCCTAGTAGCACTTTGTAAGCTTGTGAACTTTCAGCAAAGGTTGTCTGCAGTCCATGTTGAACCCGAGAACGGGTCCGATCCAGTGTATCGCAGGGCGTTCTGAGATCTGCCGATCGGGGAGGTTTCTATATGAAAAATCTACTTGATATCTCGTGCATACTATTGTCAAGTGTAGAGATGGCGTGTCCTGTTTCATGAGTGAGGAGGGGTACGTTCGTTAGACTTTTCAATAGCTATGCACATTGTTGTCAATCATTGCCAATGCAAAGCCGCCATTGTTTTTGCCAATGATGCACTTGTTGCTGTGCCGTTGGAGGTCCTGATTGCCCCTCGAGTCACCGCACACAGAAGCGAGACCGCTTGGGCTCCAGGTGCCTGCTAGTATATGCGCATGCATGTTGTATGTGTATGTATGTATGTATGTATGTATGTATGTATGTATGTATGTATGTATGTATGTATGTATGTATGTATGTATGTAATGTGTGTGCGCATTTGCGCATACCTATATAGATGTATGCCTGTGTGTGCGTAAAGGTATGCACATTTATGTATGTTTATACAAATGTTGGCTTTGCATGTGTGTTTGTGTGTGA
>NC_134813.1:17050536-17063036 GCF_046742065.1 Oratosquilla oratoria
GGCTGGACAGAGTGAAAAATGAGGAGGTGAGGAGGAGAACAGGGGTGGAAAAGGAGTTGGGAGATAGGGTTGATAAAAGAGTTATAGGATGGTTTGGACACATGGAAAGAATGAGTGAAGAAAGACTAGTAAAAGAGCTATGGGAGACAGAGGTGGAAGGAGTGAACATAAGGGGACGACCTAGTATAAGACGGATGAATGGGGTGAAAGGGGCATTGGGAAAGAGGGGAATGTCTGTTGAGGAAGGACAGGAGAGGACAGAAGATAGGGATGAATGGATAATGGTTGTATATGGATGATGTTGTGATGCATGTGGGGGAGTGGGTGGGGGATGGGGGAGTGAGAGAGTATGTATGAGAAATAAATTGAGGGAGGGAAGAGGGTAGAGGGGAGTGGAGTATGTAGGGGGTGGAATGGGTGGGAGGGATTTCTATGCCTTTGTTCTTCGTCTACCTCCCTTGTAAAGGGGAAAAAGCCTTTGGTATATGTATGTACGGTATGTATATATATATATATATATATATATATATATACATACATATGTATATATATATACATATATATATATACATACATATATACATATGTATGTGTGTGTGTGTTTGTATACATTTACTCTTGTGTGCATGGATATATGGGTATATTTCCCTTCAGATACACATGCATATACACATTAGAATTTAAGGAAATAGTAGCTGGAGGTAATGGAAAGGAGAGCAAAAGAAATGACAATGTAAAACAATTGAAATTAGCTTATACCATTATGTGTAGCTCAATGAAAAAATAGAGAAAGAAACGAATGTAATGGATTTTGTTTAGAGTAAGTTGAATGAAAATGTAAATATTCATCAAGAAAAATGAAATATATATATATATATAAAAAAGGTATAAAATGGGGAGATGTGGTTCATTCGAAAAAGTCTGAAAAATTAACAACGTAGCTCTTATAAATTACATTATTTGTTGGAAAGTGAACTAGCAGGAGTTTGAAGACAAAAGAAAAATGGAAAAAGTGTTATTTAATATTACAATGAATTACGTAAAGGCACAATAGGTTAGAGAGGCAACAAGCGTAAGAGGAGACGGCATACCAGTCCGATTGAATGTTTTACCAGCTAAAGAACCAGAAGTTGTAGATTTCTTGGAATACAAATGTCCTAAAGAAGTGACCATATACTTTTTAAATTCCATGTGGCTACAGGGAATGTAGAAATGGGAAATGCGTCATATGGACAAGGAAAATGTAACTGGTAGTACGAATTACATGGAACTGGGGAAATGAAAAATCCTAGATGAAACGGACCGGAGAGTAAAATCAGAGAAACAGAAGAAATGGGAAATCTTCATGAATATTCACGCCTTAGGAGTGGAATTAAAAGCATATACAAAGTCTAAAATGGGGGAATCAGTCAAAGGAGGAGTTGGGTAAGAAGATGTGATAAGTTAAAAATATGAGTATAGGGTAGCGAAGGTGAAGAAAGTGAAGAACCAATAAAAAAAATCATTAAAACAAGACCAGAAATTAATATATTAACAGCGGAAAAGAAAATTCTTTGAAAAGGTGTGATTAATAAATGTAAAGATAAACCAAGATTATTTTGTAGATTAGTAATGGTCTATTGAGACACTGCAACTGAGAGACGAAGTGTTTATAAAATATAAAGAGAGATTTTTTTATATGCAACTATTTGCGACACTGCTTCTGACCCAGGGCGGTGGGCAGGGTGCAGGGATGACCCGTCATCCAGGAGGTGCTCAGATGAGAGGAAGGGTGGGAGGGGTGTGGAGGGTATTTAGGGATGAAATGGGTGGGAGTGTTTTTATGCCTTTCCCCATTTTGGCTACCTCCCTTGGAAGGGGGAAAAAGCCTTGGTATATGTATGTATGTATTTGTAAAACAATATGGAAGAAGAAACAGTAGACAGACAACATAACTAAAATCAAGTTTCACCAACGAGCATATTCTTCATACTGTATATGACAATTAGGTATGATCAGGTACATACACGCATATACATACTGCATATTCACACAAATACAAACGAAAATACAACCACACTTGCACACCCACACTTACATACAAAATGTGTAATTGTTAAATATAAGGTAGGTTTGCGAAATCTCATTTTACTGCCTCCAGTGGTAATACAGCGTTTGTGCGTGTGCATATGTGTGTGTATACGTGTACACGTGCATATGTGTGCGTGTTGTGTGCGCTTGCAAATGCATGTGTCTTTTGTGCATGTGTCTGCATTTGTATCTGTATCGGTGTTTGTGGTCGTGTTTGTATGCGTGCGTGTGTGTGTGTGTGTGTGTGTGTGTGTGTGTGTGTGTGTGTGTGTGTGTGTGTGTGTGTGTGTGTGCGTGCGCGCGTGTGGGTGAGTGTGATTCTGTGTGTGTGTGTGTGTGTGTGTGTGTGTGTGTGTGTGTGTGTGTGTGTGTGTGTGTGTGTGTGTGTGTGTGTGTGTGTGATTCATCATGGTCTTGGATCACGTGTTGGACTCGTGATCGACAGCAATTACCCTCCCGGAAGAGAGCTCAGAGCTCATATATGACCGATCTATGGGTAATGCTGTGACCTTACACGCACACACACACCCAACTCCCCGCCCACGAGAGTTAGAATAACAACTAGCAGCTCAGCGATACTGAAATTATTTCAACCCTGGGCGGAATTCGAACTCGGACCGCCGTAGTGGGGGCTGCGAACGCTACCACTACGCCGTTGAGTTGTGTGTGTGTGTGTGTGTGTGTGTGTGTGTGTGTGTGTGTGTGTGTGTGTGTGTGTGTGTGTGTGTGTGTGTGTGTGTGTGTGTGTGTGTGTGTGTGTGTGCGTGCGTGTGTGTGTGTGTGTGTGTGCGGGTGCGTGCGTATAAGTGTGTGTGAGGTGTGGTTATATTATTGTGGTTATGATATTAGTGATGGCTGTTACATTATTCTTTTGGCTCATATTTGAGGCAGATTTCATATAAATCTCTACCTTTACATATATTAACAATCCATCTTACCTCTTTATCTGGAGTGAATGACAGATTGACCTCTCCCTTTCCAACCTGCAATGAAAGAAAGAAAAAATATTAATCTTCTGAGAACATTCGAATATGCATTATGTCTTATTACTATGAGAGCTACTATAATGTTGAGATGGGGAGGGTGTTGAGATGAGCCTTTGTTTATATTTTATATGGGAATGTGTATAGTCTTTGCACCGTTCTCCCTATAAAAGGAGAAGAACCTTTTGCCTATAAACATTATGCTACGACATAATATATATATTTCATCCAGCATAACGCCAGTTAATTTTATTTGTGTTTAATGAAAGGTGAGGTACCATTTACCCCTCAAACGAGAAGACATATATGAGCGGGTATTCACCAAGAGGTGAGTAACACCAAAGCAGGTTAGGAGTGGCTGGAAACATTCCGGACACTCGACCCCCTTTGTCCACACCTGGACAAACCTTGCGAAATGTATCAGTCTTTCCAGCCTAGTGATGCGCATGACTTTTTTTTTTTTTTTTTTTTTTTTCCAATGAGTATCGGCAGACAATTTCATCTCGGAAGTAGAGTCAGGACAAGATGATGTCACATCAATTGAAACTCCAGTCGCTCCTCAGTTTTGAATAAAACCCGTGTTACATTAGCCATAACTTAATATGTAAAGAATACCGTTAGATGATTAGGTCAAATGTATTAGAAATATTAGATGATTAGGTCAAATGTATTAGAAATATTAGGTCATTAGGTCAAATGTATAAAAATATTAGATGATTAGGTCAAATGTATTAGAAATATTAGATGATTAGGTCAAATGTATCAGAAATGTTAGATGATTAGGTCAAATGTATTAGAAATATTAAATGATTAGGCCAAATGTATTAGAAATGTTAGGTGATTAGGCCAACTGTATTAGAAATATTAGATGATTAGGTCAAATGTATTAGAAATATTAGATGATTAGGCCAAATGTATTAGAAATATTAGATGATTAGGTCAAATGTATCAGAAATATTAGATGATTAGGCCAAATGTATTAGAAATATTAGATGATTAGGTGAAATGTATTAGAAATATTAGATAATTAGGTCAAATGTATTAGAAATATTAGATAATTAGGTCAAATGTATCAGAAATATTAGATGAATAGGTCAAATGTAACGGTGCAAGTCTTTAAGGACATCCTAGCAGTTAGACAATTCTAGCGAAGAGAACAGAACCAGGGTCTAAGGTCTATGTTGTAACTGGACGTGAGGAGTTGACGCCAGGGGAGCACGTTGCAACGGCCAAACAGGTCACGTGGCAAAACCCGGTAGCCGCTGATACTGATGCGTGGCCCACTGCGGGCGACAAACGCAACTTGGAAGGAGCGACGGATTCGTCCACTGGGTAAGATCTGAATACTATGGAGCAATGTGAACTAATTTCAAAAGAATACCTTCAACTTAATACTGGCGTTTTCAGACTTGCATTTATGTTTTTGGCTTGTAAGATTTTTTTTTTTCTCAGAAGCTATGGGCGATCTCTCCATCACTTCTTCCTTACTGTTTTTGTATCCGAGCTCACTATAAACCAAGGGACTTTTTGTTGGTTCGCTGTATCTTGTTGTAATATGTTTTACCAAACTACCTTTTTTTTTTTGCGAGATGTAAACAATTTGTATTTATATGTTTCTTTGTATAGTGATCGACTCCAAAGCATTTTGGTGATTGCATGTATGGCGTGACCTAACCAAATGCAAGACCTGACCAAATATGTTTGACTCAACTTTTCCTATGTGCCTCAATGAGCTGCCTCGTTTCCAGCATCTAGTCCGTACTTGGTCAGGCACGTTGGCAACCCCTCCAATAGCTGCGACACCAAACATTACCAGTCTTGACACTAAATCATCCTAGGTTAATTGTCTACAAATATCCAATCTGATCTTATACAAGAAATTATGTCTATTTGTTTTTTTCTTTTACTGCAGAGTATGACTAAACTTTATTCCCTTTTCTAAACCATTATGCGTTCGAGTGTCGCCGAGAAAACTGCTATAAAGTAAATATCGCCTTGTAACAACCTTCCAGTCATTCAAGTTTCACCACAGAATTAGGGTTATTATCTCGTGCATGTATCCGGTAGGAAAGGGATTACCATGATGCAATATACACGAGTAAATGCTTTCAGAATCACATATACTGTCACCAACAAGCAACGTGATGCAATTTGATAACATACTCGTACACACAGGAGAATTTAATAAAACTGGTTCAATTACATGTGTCTTTTGATGCCTATGCACATCCTATACAAAATATCTAGAAAAATTCATTATATGTAAACACAGTATCCCAAACGCCCAAGATTACTTAAAAGTATCTACAAAATTAAGTTTAATCAAGTATCAATGTGCAACTCTGACGCGACGTAGTTGCCACCTACCGCCAGAGGGACATTAAAATTGGGGTTCCCAGTCCAGCATACGCACCACAGAAAACTGCACGAGAGAACTCAACTGAGACCTAAACGTTGCGCATTTTCTTCCTATGTATGTCGTCCACCCTCCTCCGTAAATGTATGATTCTAAATACTTATGGTATTTAGGAAAAAGGCAACAAAGAATTGAGAATAATTGTTGATACTTAAGATGTTGTTGACAAGAGATCACATTTAATTGACGACATTCTTGATACTAACCTGAACAACGTCATCAAATATATAGATAAAAACTATCCGATACCCCTAAGAAGTTAATGATCCTAAAGAGAAACATGAATAATAGGGCATCAAATATTATAAAAGATTAATCTAAGACTACTATATATGTAGGCTGAGGGTAATTGTTAACTACTTTACTACTAAGAGATCATTTCATGACGACAGTTGCGGCAGTTGGAAAGAAAACAGGTCACGTGGCACGAAAGAGGTTGGTAAAGTGAAAAGTTTGAATAAGACAAATGTGTAATAATCGTATCCATTCCCTGGGACAGAGAGGATCTAAAGATACCAGAAAGGAATGTGAAAAGCTCGAAGAAGACAGATGTGTAATAATTATATCCATCCACCTTACGGACGCGCCGGCAATGGCCAAAAATGTTACCTCTCAATGTAACGGGAGCGGACAGCGCAAAAATGACCCTACAATTCACCTGTGGCATCATGTTTTTGTCCCATATCTGGAGAAATCATTCTCGTTCGTCTTAGTTTAATGTCAGATTTCTACCTACGGTGCATCTAGAAGCAGTAAGTGACTAGATAAGTAAATAAAATAAAATAATAACAAAAATCCCCACATTTGAAAATAAGACCTAAGAAAACTTCAGACCAGCCACAAGCGGCCTTCTTAGTGGAAACCAACAACCGCAAATTCTAGTTCTTTTGCGCAAGGGAGAAATCTGTACCAAGTTAGGGCAGATCCATTTCTACATACATCTTGTTAGCCTTTCCCATATACTGTATTCAGGGCCTACCTACCTGGTGTAGGGCAGGTCCTCTAGTTGCCAGTTCACAAATTGTAGAAGCTATTTCTCTCCTAAATTCTTTTACGTAATCTAAGTTCGGCTTATGCTCAGTGGCACACGACATCCCCAGCGTTCATTCTAGAGGTTTCTGTATCACCTGTACTTTACACAGAATGCAACTCGTCATTCTGATGTAACTTGTCTACAGCCGGCTTCCCAGGCAACATTTTCTATTCATGACATACATGTCTTCAAGAAAGAAACATCTCAATTTTCTTGCCATGTTTGTCTACCTTTCTCTCCCCAAAGCGTGTATGCGTGTGTGTGTGTGTGTGTGTGTGTGTGTGTGTGTGTGTGTGTGTGTGTGTGTGTGTGTGTGTGTGTGTGTGTGTGTGTGTGTGTGTGTGTGTGTGTGTGTGTGTGTGTTTGTGTGTATGTGTGTGTGTGTGTGTGTGTGTGTGTGTGTGTGTGTGTGTGTGTGAGTCACCTTGGTCTTTGGATCACGGGTTGGACGCGTGATCGACAGCTAATTCCCTCCCGGAAGAGAGCTCAGAGCTCGTATGACCGATCTATGGGTAATGCTGTGACCTTACACGCACACACACACCCAACCCCCCGCCCACGAGAGTTGGAGTAACGACTCGAAGCGCGCGCGTGTGTGTGTGTGTGTGTGTGTGTGTGTGTGTGTGTGTGTGTGTGTGTGTGTGTGTGTGTGTGTGTGTGTGTGTGTGTGTGTGTGTGTGTGTGTGTGTGTGTGTATGTGTACAATTTCACTCAATCAAAACAATGTCATCTTGTGAAATGGGAAATGTCAACGTTTTCTTATCAGACTGTTAAACAAGTATTGCATAATTTGCCAGAAAAGAAACATAGTATTTCATTGACTGGATCCTGTATCACTTATTCTTTTAAATTCGTATCCATTCATCATAATTCTTCCTACATGTTCCTAATTTTCTTTGTGACTCGTAATCTTAGGATAGATTTTAGTTGACAGTATAGATTGCACTTTAGAAATAAAACGACAAAAGAATATTACGTCAAAAGTGGCTAAACTTGAAGCTCTAAATGTCTGTCCCCTCCAGCATTACCATATATGATATACTATGAATAGTATTTGCCCCCAGTCAAATTCTTTAAAGTGTTTGACAGTTTGAGGCAGACGTTTAGCAAGTTTGTCACTCATAAGAGTTGACGTTAACTGGCGCATGCGCAGTTCATTCGAGACACCACCCCTTTCTAGATGACGAGTCACTTGCTCGTATACAGAATTGGTTGCATCTAGGACACGCAGTGGCTCTACACGGACTCGCCGTCCACAAAGAGATTTACCACTTCACACGAAAACCATCCCTCCATTATCAAACTAAGAACCGCGTATACTATGATACATTTGCCAGGAAGCTCAAAGTGGCGTGGTGTCTAAGATCTCTCCCGTGTCTAGGAAAGACGTTATTTTTTTCTAATCACCTTTACTCGCGTTAGTTCTTCTTCCCTTTTCTCAGCTTAGTCGTTTTTTGCTCCTCACGCACAGTTAGCTGTTCTTCTCGGCCACTTGGCCAGTTCGTACGTACCCACCGGCTCCGAGTGACTCGGCAAGCGATACTTTTATCCTGTGCAAGCTTTCCATTTTCTCTCGCACGTCTTCCACTTTGTTTAGCTCCGTCGCGCCGTGGCGCACCGTATATGAATCGTGGTGGCAGGTAGTGAGCGATTCTGTTTCACATAATGCGTAAACCTCTGTTTTATCTCTTTTGCTGCCCTGACTTCCACGGTAGATAACATTCTGACTGGAACTAAGTGAACTTATTCTGCTTGGTGGGTGAAGGGTTGAAAACTGGCACGAATTAACTCGACCAGACCTTCACGAGCGTTACTCAGCCACGGGTACTCTAGTCAACGGATTTGGTTGGATTCCAATAATTCAGTTGGATTTCGTCCAAGGTTGGAGTGTGCGCAATGTCGCCATGTCTAAGAATTCCATAGGGTCTCGGTTGATCAATTCTTTATTCAGGCTATGATCCAAACCTCAGTTACTTACGACATATGCATAGCGTGTCTTAAAAAAAAAAAAAAAAAAAAAAAAAAAAACGCTTAGGGAGCGATGGAGGAGCTTTGTTTCTTATGCGTGGTCTCTGGATTACTATATTTCCACCAAATCACAACATATTCCATCTCGAAGTCTTTGCCCAGGCAAGGCCGAATCACGCAACAAAAATGTCGTATCGCGTCCTCATCATTTCTCACTTTGTTGGTGTGATCGCATAGGTTATATAACTTTACAGTTTACAGACCGTTTGTTTATATGTCTAGTTTTCTAAGCAATTGGGATCTTCAGCAAAAAAAAAAAAAAAAGGTCGCTCATACTTCGAGACATTTCTAATGAGAAATGAAGAAACCTCGTTCATCTTTCCGATGAGTGACTGCCACATGTAGAACGAAATAATAACTAGAATTCATCGGAGGAAGAAAGAAAAAAAAGTTACGTAAGATTGAGCTATTGGCAATCCAAACCTTCAAAAGAATGCGGCTTTAGACTGTGGGTAGAACCTGATCTAGCTGTACGACATAGAGAGGATGATATACGAAAAGATACTTGATAGCATCAGTGGTGAGGATCAATGTACAGTCCGGCAAATGAACAAGAGAAAGAAGAGTAGGGAAAAAAATGAACTTGAAGTGGATTGTGATTGGAAGTTGCCACACCCCTTGCGGATGTGCAGGGTAGCAACAAGAACACCGCAACCACACGATCAACTATCTCTCTTCTTGTTCACCCCTCTATTTGCCACGGAATTTACAGACATCTGCTTTCAAAAGTTTCGTTTTACACGTTGTTAGTGGGGAATTATCGATTAAAGATGAAAGTCCACTTGCTCAGTGTTTTCTAATCTTAAAGGACAAAAACTAGTCAACTTTTAATAATAGAAAAAAATAATAAAACTTTGCTTAAGTAACTAAGTATAACACAGGTTCCAACAAGGTAATGAAAGGATTCATCAGTAGCGCAGGAAATGTTGAAAATGGTTTAACTAACGACTGAGTGGAAATGAAATAGATTTTTATATGAACCACCTTTTGAGTATAATCAATAAAAGTTGTGTATGACTTGTACAGCAAGAGATTTTATAGGTGATAGAAAACAAAGATAAGGAGGCAACCCTATGTATAGTAATAAAAAGATGTGTCTGGAAGCGTGTGTAACAATGGACACCTGTAGCGTTTGTGGGCAGGGAGGACGCTAACACAGTAAAAAACGAACGTTACATACAATATTCTGTAAAACTTTGCTCCAAAAAGAAAGAGAAATGGAAAATAAATTATATATGGCTAGGGAAGGTAGTTTTGGCTATTGGACGGGTTAAATGACGTTGCTAACTAGCTGATTATGATAGACGATGCGCCGCAATAACTGGAGGTCAAGAGACAACATGACAACACCTCTTCGTGTCGGGGCATATACACAGCCAACCCGGAGACTCCTCAAGGACAGCACAACGCCGCATACCGTCCCGTCTTCCTTCTCAGCATCATGCGCATCCCGACCCAACACAACAACGAGCCGTGGTACGCCTTAAATTGATGACTCGTTCCAGAGCTGTAACAGCTATCGTCGTCCACAGTGGCATGCTACATGGTCACACCAATGTCCATAGTCACTCACTGGAACGTCATTTGTTCCGCTTACGTTATGAACACCAGCCATAGTATTCCTTAACCTTGGGCACCTTAACTTATACTCTCTGAAAAGACGCAGAGTGCGGGGTGATCTAATAGAAGAGTTCAGGTGGATCAAAGGTTATAGCAAGGGTGATGCAAACAAGTCATCATATTAAAACAACAGGGCAGGACTCGCAGTAATGGGTATAAACTGGACAAATTTAGATCTAAGAAGGAAATAGGCAAGACTTGGTTCACTAATAGGGTGGTCGATGAATGGAATAAACTTAGTAACCATGTAGTAAGCGCTGAAACTATCAGTTGTTTAAAAAAAACGAATAGACAACTTTATGGATGGGGATGACAGGTGGAGATGGATACGGAGCTGCCTAGTGTAGGCCTTATGGTCTCTTGCAGTCTCCTTTATTTTTATGTTCTTATGTTCTACAGCGAGATCTTAAGACGCCCATACAGTCGCAGGCCGCCTGTCTGGCCATCGGACAAAAGCAGGACTGTTCAGTTCAAACTGAGTGTGTATAACCCCCTCCACACACACTCAGTTTGGCCTGAACAGTCCTGGTTTTGTCCGGCGACCGGAAAAGTGGCCTGTGAGTGTGCGGGCTGATTTATTTTTGTTGTTATACGGTTCTGTGTTACCTTACTGGTAGCCATATTCGTTTCATGCGGCAAAATTTCTTCCAAATTCGCTAGGTTGATCAAGTTTGGGATGATTATCATATCTGTGTGTGTATTTATATATATATATATATATATATATATATACATACATATATATATATATACATATATATACATACATATATATATATATACATATATATATATATATATATATATATATATATATATCATCGTAGGGGTTGGCATCTATTATGTTTATTGTATTTGCAGAAGCAATACTGACAACAACACCGATAAAGTTTCACAGAGACCTGCTTCCTGTCTTCGTCCGTTTTATGAAATAATGATTCCTATTTTTGTTTTTTGCAATGAACTCATCACCACTCCAGTTCAAATAATATATTTTATTGTGAGGTATTTATCCTCATCAAATCTATTTATTACACGCATCAAATATTTTTTGCTTACTTCATACCCTGTTACAAGTCGGGAACACTTTTAAAAAAAAACGAGGTATATCTTTACTAAAGATTCAATCGCAAGAGGTTTCTCCTCCTAAAGATCTATCTAGTTTAATCGTGAGCTAAACACTAATATTTCAATAACTTTTGTTCATTCTCCATCTAGGAGAGATAACTTTTGACATTCGTCCCATCTATATTGCATAATATACTAAAAGTTCTAAGCGAAACAGATAAATGTAACATGTAAGGATATAAAGAATAAAAAAGTATTCTGTGCACTGCATCGACTTACCCAGTACTCAGTGTCACTGCCTTCTTTAGTGTTACGCAAAAACAGGTTTAATTTTCTTTTTATCATGCTGAAGGATACCTCTCACAAGAAGAGCCATCTGTTATCACAAAATAAAAATAAACGTAAATTCCCTCTTCGATATTGTTGGTGTTCTCGCAAACCAGTCTTCAAATAACGAATTTACGCACATTGAACCCCGACAGGGAAATGACCGCAGATGTCTCAACCGTTACTTAACCAAAGTTAGTTCCATACGCTTCTCGATTTTTCTCAGAATGGCCTCCAAAAATCTTCTCAAGAAGTGAAAAGACGTCGCGCAGATGTCTCAACCGTTTCTTAACCAAAGTTAGACACATACGCTTCTCGATTTTTCTCAGAATGGCCTCCAAAAATCTTCTCAAGTGAAAAGACGTCGCGTCTTCCGCTTATTTAAGTGTCACGACACAGTAACCGGAACTCCAGAAACTCGAAGGATCTTAATGGCAATCATCAGTGACACTGCCATTTATCGCCACACAAGTAATCACCCATATGAATCGAATACAAAGACAAGGAGAACCATTATTTCTTCAAACAAAGGATCTTATTCTGCACTGAGACAGGAAATATAATCCCAGTTCGAGGCCAATGTATAGACTACATGGATCCAAGCTATATGAACGCAGTCAGATGCAAAGCATTAGTGGTCCTGAGGTATAAATGCCAGATATATATATATATATATATATATATATATATATATATATATATTGATGCATGTGCGTGTACATGTATGTAGGTATGTAGTGTTTAAGTGTGTATGCATGTATGTGTGAATGTACTCATTCATAAGTAAACACAAAATTAATTATATCGCACTTCCATACATACACTCGCTAAGGTAGCCTTTACTCCTCTCACCCGGGCGAGGTCGCCAATTGTAATTCTTACGAATAAAAAAATCCGGAAATATTCTCATGCCTCGTCGATAACATTCTGACATTTAGACCACTGGCTTTGTCAA
>NC_134813.1:17070536-17073036 GCF_046742065.1 Oratosquilla oratoria
GTATGTATGTATGTATGTATGTATGTATGTATGTATGTATGTATGTATGTATGTATGTATGTATTTATTTATCTATGAAAATATAAAAATTTGAATAATACAAAATTTTGCATTCGTGCAAGTACCTAAGTATATAAGTTATACAAGTATACAAGTGCATAGGTTTCTAAATATGTATAATACGAGTATAATCATTCAAGTGTAAAGTTATGCAAGCATACAAGAAAGTATGAAAGTTGCAGGTATGTTTGTATTTAAGTATTATTTCATGTATGGATGCAAAATTCATGCTTGTGTACATGTAAAATGTATAGACATAGATATATATATCTATATATATACATACACACATATATATATATATATATATATATATATATATATATGTGTGTGTGTGTGTGTGTGTGTGTGTGTGTGTGTGTGTGTGTGTGTGTGTGTGTGTGTGTGTGTGTGTGTGTGTGTGTGTGTGTGTGTGTGTGTGTGTGTGTGTGTGTGTGTGTGTGTGTGTGTGTGTGTGTGTGTGTGCGCGCGCGTGTGTGTGTGTGTGTGCGTGTGTACACATATATACATCTGCTTGTATGTAGACGGGTAATTTGACATGTACACATGTGAAGAAGTTTTGTGTATGTATACAAGTATATTTACTCTTGGAATGTATGAATATATTCATAAACATAAATGTATGTTTAATATGTGTGTGTGAGCGCGCGCGTGTGTGTACATGCGTGCATATCACGTGTATGCATAATGCAAAGAACATATACACTTGTGTTTCCTACATATGATAATAATGTGTCGAGCGCGAGGTCTAAACCAACTGCTGTGTGGAACAAACAGAAAACGTTGTGTTGAGGGTTCACGTTAGCAACTCATGACATGGGTGACTGGTTAGGGGATATTGGTATCCTTCTGGTGTAGATAGATAAATAGATATTGAAAGATAGATAGAGATACTCTCGAAAGGCAACTGGCACCTTCCCAATTACTTGATGATATTGGTCCTTACAAACAACATCAACACAACCCCTCTCATAAAAACGGTAACTGATCACAGCGTCTGTGATAGATTTTTCGTTTATCCCAGGACACTAAGAAGTACTCTAATGACCCGTGTGATTGAGTATTTATATATGTTATTTTTGTATAGCGTATGATAGGTATGCTTTTATACAGATCTATTTGTACTTATTACTATTTCATAGTAAGGAGTGAATATACGAGAAAAGAGAAATATGTCTGTATGCACTTTTTCTGTACACATGGATAGAAGTAGATAGACGAGCTGAGACGACAAGAATTTGTGTGTACTAAATTTTTAGTGAAGTAGTACACAGGCATATGATTAGAATGTCCTAAACACACAAATGAGCAGGAGAAATTAAGTGGAACAGCCTGTCTAGGAACAAGACTTGGTTATAACTGTCCATGTTCTCCCTCTAAATCTAGTCTGGAGAATTTTTTTCCATTTTTATTGCGCTTGGAATGTAAGAAAAACTGAAAAAGCATCAGAAGAAATAAGATCGAATTCCTTTGAAAGTTTGGCGCACAAGAAGAATCTAAAAGTGAGACTTGAATATTTAGGCTATGAGAAACTATCAGATGAAATATGAGTCAATTCATGCTAGGCAAGAGTAATTCAGGTCAAGCAGTGACCCAGGGAAACTTATGACCTAGGTCAACTTCCTTATTCTAGCCTTTACAGATGTGAATGTATTTACCTAAGCCTTTCAAAATTTCTATCGATGTATTCTGTGTGAAGAATTATTACACGAAAAAAATTACAACCTCAACTTTGATTTTATATATTGTATATGCAAAAGCTTCAACTCCATGGATTAAAATTTTGAAAAAGTCTTAGAAGGAAAGCAATATGTTTATAGCAATTTTAACAATAAAGGAGTAGTGCCAAATAAGGAATGTTTGAGAAAGGAGAAAAGTGTTACGTAAAAGGTAGACAGAGACAAAAGAATGGTTCAGAATCCAAGGTTACCTACGAAAGCATAAAGTTTGGTAATTATTTTGTATTAATGATATGAAAAGCATTTTGAGAATAACATGGGTAATGGGGTCAAAGAAAAGTCTGAAAAATAAGGAAGTCACATTAACGTGGGAAGCTTGGAGAAGAAGAACAAAGGAAGTGGCAGAAGCGTAGTTGAGTACTCGCTCAGATTAAGATGTAACAAACACGTTGTCTTTACTGTTTGTTTATGTCACCAGTTTATTCGTAAGAGTATGTCACATTTTTGCACCAAATGATTTAATCCCGAGTAATATTTGTTTTTCACTGAGCACCATTTCCACAAGCACTATTCATCACACCAATGATTTAGAAAACAATACTCTTCACTTTCACATGTTCCACGGGTAACATCCATCCTTGGTTTTGTTCTTGACGACAACGGAGATTTCTGTGGGGGCTTTGGCACATTGGAAACCCTAAGTGTCCCAATGTGGGCTGGTCAAAGATAATTACAACCACCTGCATTCAAGTCTCCCGCTC